>NW_004955603.1:132237-148247 GCF_000276665.1 Chinchilla lanigera
AGATTCTGCTTGCCTGGCTCAGAGAGCCTGCTCGCCCCACCCCTACCCAGAGAAGACCCTGGGCCGTTCAGTCCCGATCTCCTCTCTTCCGCCACAGCGACTCAGTCTGCAATGTCCTCGGGGTCTTTGTTCTCATGTCCTGGCCTCTGGGATTGGATGGGGCCTACCTGGCTCTGTGCACGTGTTTCAGCTGGGAATTGCGGTGTTGTGAGTCTGGCCCACACTCGGATCCAGGAGCGCTGCAGCTCCCGGAGAACTCGCTGCCTGGGCGCAAGGCGCGGGGGTCTGGGGGAGCCTGCTCGGCTGGCTCCGAGGGCCTGCTTGCCCCGCCCGTCCCCTGGGCCTCCCTGCCCCTAGCAACTCAGTCTGCAATGTCCGCGGGGTCTTTGTTCTCGCGTCCTGGCCTCCCGGATTGGGTCTCTCTTTCATTTTGAGCAGTTTCTTCCCATTTCCCAATAGCTGTTGTATATTTTGGCTCTTAATTAAGCTTTAAGCTTTTTACACTAGGGAAAGTATATAATGTGTACACATGCAAGACTGATTTATTCCTTTTAGGAGTATGGGCTTAAGTTACGCCCATTTACCTGTAAAAATCTCAAGATTATCCTTCTTTATACCTGAGTAGTACTCCACTGTACAAAAATACCACATCTTTTAGTGTATTCCTGAGTTGATGGGCAGTTCAGTTGTTTCCAAGATTTAGGTCTTACATATTGTGCTGCTATAAACGTGGGTGCACATACTGTGCTGTGGTACGATATTTTTAATTCTTCTGGGAAAATGCCCAGAAGTCGAATGGCTGGGTCAAATGGGACTGCTAATCCTAGTTTTTTGAGGAATCTCCACACTTGATTTTGAAAGTGATTACACCGGTCTACATTCCCACCAATAGTGGAGAAATGTTCCTCTTTCTCCACAGCCCCGCCAGCAATTGTTATTGGTTGATTTCTTGATGGCAGCCATTTTTTCTGGAGCGAAAAGTAATCTCAGTGTTGTTCTAATTTGCATCTCTGGAATGTCCAATGATGTTGAAAATTTTTTTCATATATTTTTTCGATGTTTGCATTTTTCCATGTGAGAAGTGCATATTCAACTCAGATGCCCATTTTCAGATTGCGTCTTTGAATTTGGGGCATCTGATTTTTTTCAGTTCTTTATAAATCCTCTGAGGGAAAGTTGGCTAAATTTCTTTTCCCACTCCATTCATTACTTTTCACTCTGTTAGTGATTTCTTTTGATGTGCAAAAGTTTTCCAATAAGATGAGATCACAGTACAATTACTTTGGCCTATTTCCCAGACAGTTTGGTTTTTGTTCATGAACTGTCCACCTACCCCAAAGTCCTCAAGATTTCTACCTACCTTCTCTTCCAGAAGATTCAGTGTTTTTGTTTTAATATTTAGATCTTTGATCCATTTTGACTTTAGTTTAGTTCATGGTGATAGACATGGGTGTAGTTTTAGTCTTTGGCATGTAGACAGCCAGGTTTTCCAGCACGGTTTACTAAAGAGGCTATCTTTCTTCCAGTGACATACTTGGCCCCTTTGTCACAGATGAGGTGGTTGAGTGTTTTTTTTTGTGTCTGCGTCTTCTATTCTGTTTCACTGATCCTCAGATCTGTTTTTTTGCCAGCACCTTACAGATTTTATCATAATAGCTTTGTAGTATAATTTAAGTCAGGAATTGCATTACCTCTTACCTTGCCTTTGTTGTCCAGAATTGAAACCAGCTCATATCAGGAAGCTCTTGTGCCTGTCAGGGAAGACTCGCCTTGTAGACTAGAGTGTGAGGTGAGAACTGCCTGTTGGAATAAGCAATGTCACACTAGCTCCCTGCAGAAGGGGATTTCCATTTCTGAACTCCTTTCACCTGAGAAGTCTCTGGGTTCAGTTCCAGAGACTCTGTGGGCCAGATGCTGGGCAGTGGGGGTTGAGGAATCAGCCACAAGAAGGAAAGAGTTTGTGTATTGTTTTTAAAAATTGTATTGAGGGACTGTCAAAAACTTCTAAGGCTCATGTGAGTCTCTCCTTCTCTGGTAATGTTCATAGATTCCAAATTTAGTTCTTTGTTACAGTTCAGGATACTTGTCTACATCATTTAATATGGGAGCATATACTGAGTCAGATATTAAAATACAAAACATGTACATAAAATATGTGCTATAAAGTGATCAATGCACATTTTACTTATAGAAACAAGAGTACAAGATTGCTAAGAATGTGTGAGATACACATGACCCTGATTGATGCCCCTGCAACCTGTAAGTATTAAGACACTTTCACTTAAGTGTTACTTCCCTAACTGCTACAGAAAAAACAATCTTACCATAACCTCCAGCCTGTACATATTCTTATCAGAGACAGTATCTCCATTACACTCACACACAGAGAGTCTGAGGAAACATCTGTCTTCCTACCACTGCCACTCAAAAGAACCACTTTGCACTGGACTACACAATTCCCATAAATTTATTGCAGTCTTTATCACAAGCATATATTGAGAGTAAGTATCCAATCTGTGAAATTAGCACATGATTCCACCGAGGTAGGCTGCTTAAAGCATTGAATCTGAAGCTACAATCCTCAGACACCTAAAATCCAGAATTCATTACTTCTTGCATTAAACACCAACAATTAGTATCACTGTTGATTATACCAAACTGCACCAGAACTCAGCGATAGGATTATGGGCAAACATAGGACCAAGCTCAGTGAAATAGCTCATGTTAAATTTCAAGATTTTCTCTCTCCTGTACTTTTTGGCACTGGACCATTTCAAACCCAGAAGAAGCACTTTTCTCAGGATGTTGACATACCCAGACTGCTGCTTCATCTCCTCTTTCAGAAATTGCCTCTGATACTGGAAAAGGTCACACTCACCCATCCCACCTGAGTTGCTGGAAGTGACGCCAATGTGCGATGGTTCTGGTACATGAAGTATGTAGGAGAAGAAATCAGAACCAAAATAAGTGTTTGTGAATCTGTGACCTCACCTCCCCCCAGAGCACCATTATCATTTCACCTGCCCCATTGCAGTGCAGTCTTTAGGGGAGTTGAGTGTCCTTCAAAAATCTTTTTCTGAGTTGCTAATTAAAAAAGCTAATTAGAAGTGTCTGCCTAGTATCTCTTAAGAGATAGTAGTCTTTAGAAAGGAAAGTATTTTTCCACAACCCCTTGAGGCAAAAGAGGTCCCAGTAGCAGAGAGCAGGGAAGAATGAGGTCTGACATCGGGAGCTGTTAGAAACATACCTGTGGCTTAGAGGATTCTCTCCTTCTCTGGTAAATTTCTTAGAACCCAAATTTAATATTTTCTTACAGTTCAAGCAGCTTCTTTCCATCATTTAATATGTGAGAATATACTGAAACAGACCAGTAGCCTGAGCAAAATCTCCAAGAGCTTGAAGAAAGGAAAGAAAGTGTACGTAATAATTTACACAAAAAAATCATTAGAATCATTTCCACAAGTGAACACCAAAGAATTTGGCACTGTGGGTGATATGAAAATTTTGTAGGACTGTTTATATTTCCTACGCTGAGTCCTTTCGTGGTAAAAAGTTAAATACCACCAAAGGCCCACTTTGTACAAACTCCCATTTTTCACAAAAAGCAGTATCAAATGTTGAAAGGGGACATTCTATCAGTTTTTGGACAGAGTTTTGCTAAGTCACCAAGTTTCCTAGATTGGATTTGAACTCTATCCTCCCACCTCAGCCTTTCAGTGCAGTAAGATTCTACCATTTTTAGCTGGAATTAGACGGGAGGTAAATCAGTGCTACTCATCCCACTCAATCTTAACTTCCTTCCTCCATACTTCCAAACTGTCAGTCATTTGTAATTAAAGAAGAAATAGATGATTTAACCATACGAAGCAATTCTTTTGATTGTCCAAAATACTAATCTTTAATTTGGTGTTTTCCACTCTTCTGTGTTTCCTCCTAATCTGTCTACACACACACACACACACACACACACACACACACACACAACCACTTTTTAGGTCACCTATTGAAACAGTTAATATTTTTATAAGTACAAGTTATTTATTTTCTGAAATAGAAGAATCAATTTGATGACAAATGGAGGAATTTAGGGGAACGTTTATTGGAAATAATAAATTTTGAGACAATGTCTCACTGTGTAGTTTAGGCTGCCCCTGAACTCATTATGGAGCCCAGGCTGGACTCAAACTCATGGTAATCCTGCCTCAGGCTCCATAGTGCTGAGATTACAGGCAGTACCACCACACTTGGATGGAACTAATAATAATTTTTGAAAAGCTCTTGCAGAATATCCAAGAAGGAAAATAAACCCACTGTGCTTTCTTTGTCTTTGTCTTCTATAAATAAGTAGAGCACAGAAAAATATTTTTAAATCGTAGCTTTGTGTGTTTAGATTTTTTAAAATGTCTTTTAAAAATAAAAGAAGGAAAACATATTAACAGACATCTATGTACAAAATTGCATGAGAACAATAGAAATAAAACAGAGTTACATACAAAGTTGTAGGAAATTAACAATGGCTGTTGTATTACCTATTGTGTGTTTAGATTTTAAAGGAAATTAATTATTTAACTGGTTTACAGGAATCTGAGTTTAAAGGAAATTGGTTATGCTGCATTTTGTTCAAGGCCATCCTGGAGGTTATGGAGGATTTATCAACTAACTTTTAAGTTTAGCAAAAAATTATACCTCCTCAATGAGTACTAGACAGAAATACAGGAGATTAAAAATTCTACTGAAAGGCTAGTTGCTAGAAGTGACCAATGTGAATACAGAGCAGCAAACTATAAGACAGGGCTGGTGCCAGTGACTACTCTGAGATACGTTAAAAACAGCAACAAAATAGAGGAATGGATCCAACACTTGCTATGTGTTGCAAATAAGACTAACAAGACTAATGGAATTAATGAAAAATCAGAAGACAGCATGAATGGCATTAAAAACCCTGTTTACAGAAATAATAGCAGAGTTAGGCGTGGTGGCCTATGCTATAAAATCCCTGCAATTGAGAGGCTCAGGCAAGAAGATTGCCATGAGTTCAAGGCCACCCTGGGCTACATTGTGAGTTAAAGTTTTGCTGGAATTTCATAGTGATACCCTGTCTCAAAAAGCCAAAAAAAAAAAAAACCCCAGAAATAAAAGCAAAAAACTTCCCAAATATAGAGAAACATACAGGTGAGATATATGGAACACAAAAATATGTTTCAAATACCTTCCATGACCATTAGTTGACTCTAAATATGTTGATTTATATGTGCTCTCTTTTTTCTTTCACTTGTCTATGTTTTTGCTAATTCCAATTTCACCCCGTTTCAGTTACTATATGTGGTATATTCTAAAGTCAGATAGGATGGTGTCTCCAGCTTTCTTCACTTTGCTCAAAATTTATTCGCTATTTAGAGTGTTCTCTGGTTCCATAAATATGTTAACATTGTTTTGTCCAGTGGTGTGAAGACTTTTACAAGTTCATTAATTGGAATCACATAAAGCCTGTAGATTATTCTGAGTATTATGGATAGTTTAGCAACATGGATTCTTCCAATCCATTAAGTTGGGGTACTTCTACATCTATTTGTTTCATCTTAGATAATATACATATTTTTCTAATGGAAATTTTATCTAAGCTTCACAGGCTCTGGCAGTATATGGCATCCTGATTTACCACATCCTCCCAACATGTGGCATTTTATACCCCATTTATGCTAGTCTCCTGGGTGTGCCATGGCTTTAGGCGGTGATTTTGTTCATTCCTTTCACTATTTACTAATTTGGTATCTTTTCATATACTTAGTATACTTCAGGTTATTTTTTAGAATAAACACCAAAGTGAGTGTTTATTTTATCAGGGCCTGTGGTGCACCACTAGAGGGGCAATACACAGGAAAGAGCCATCCTAGACTTAAGGCCAAGAAGTAGCTGGAGAACGCCATTTATATAGCAGCTTGCAGGTCTCTTTCATTGAGAGTAAGGTCTGAAAGCTTGCTGTAAATTTTGGGTATGCTAACAGGGGGGCCCAAATCTCTTCTTCCTGATCTTGGCACTCCAAGGTTCTCCCCTCCTTTCTTTAAAAAAGGAAAAGGAGACTCTAAAGTGTTAGGCATGGGATAGGAGTACAGTTGCTGCCTGTCCAGCTGCACTCATGTTGGAGTGGAGAATTGTGGTTTGACAGCCAAAGAAGACACTGAATGTAACAAGCCCACTGGGGTTCAAGGGGGAGCAAAGTGAAGCAAGGAGGAGGGAGAGACAGCTGACGGTTAAACCAATGTCCCCTCCAGCTGGTAGGGGAAAAAATGAGAGAATCAGGTGCTTCTTGTTTATTTCATTTCCTTTCTGAGAGATTTATTCTCCTTAACCTTAAGGGGGGCTGAAGGACAAAAGTCTGTCTTCTATAAGTGCCTTGAAGCTGACATGGTGCAGTTGACCTTATGTATCAGAGGAATGAATATATCTTGGCAGCTGCTGCAGTGATATATGGGGTTCTGGCTCTTCCCCTAGGCACTGGTTAGAAGCTCTGCATCATTGTCAGCTCATTGTAGAAGTTCTTTAGTCTGAAAGAAACAGAGCTAATCAGCAGTTCAAAGATACAGGTAGTGTCATTACTCCTAAAGGACATTAGTGGAGCTTCCTTTCCACCAGTGCCATCACAGCTTGACCTTCTGCAACATCAAGTATCTTCTCTTCCCCATGGTCTGGAAACTGCCTCCAAGAGTGCATCTGGCCTTTTTCATAAGGAAAAGCCATTGCTAATACCTCCCCTACTTTGAGATCTTTCACCATCACCCTCTCCAGCTTGACCATATTCTGTTGGAGCAGGAACTGGACCTCAGAGTTGCCTTTAAGTCCATACCACTCTGAACATGCTTGATCTCATCTGATCTTGGAAGCCAGACAAGGTGAGGGCTGGTTAGTACTTCGGAATAGACTAGTTGTCCTAGCCATCATTGGGATTCCTGTCTGCCTCATTCAACCCACAAGTCGCCTGTAGCTAGTCTAAGCCACAGTGACCTCTGGGGTGGGTTTATCCAATTGGCAGCCACTTCCATCTTTATATTTCAACAAATGCAGCCCATAGGAGATATGGTCAGGCTCAGAAACACATTCAGTCTAGATACATCCCTGAACATGCATAGCAGTCCGTTAGAATGTCCAGAGTGTGAACAACTCAAAATCAAGCTTCCCTCCCTGTCGACATGACACCTTCAGTTTAGTTTCCCCAGTTTGTTCCCTACTGTGTTGTATTTTTCTTGCTTGTATAACATATGATTGAAAAACATGTATTTCAAATGAAAACATACTCGTCATTATACAGACACAGTGCCATTAATGCCCCTCAATTGCTGCTCTTTTTTATCCCATTATCCCCTCGGGGTGGATGTCTGTTATTATTTATTTATCAAGAAGTATTTATTTTCAACTAAAGATGAGTACTTTGTTCCTATCATTTGTAAATTCTTAGGAACTATTTACGAAAAGATTTTTTTGTCTTTTTGTAAGACAGAGTTCCACTCTACAGTTCAGGCTAACCTTGAATTCACTTTGTAACCCACGCTGGCCTTGAACTCATGGTAATCTTCCTGTCTCAGCCTCCAGGTGTTAGGATTACAGGTGTGCATCACCACACCTGGCTTACAAAAAGATTTTATTTCATTAAGAAGTTTGCAGCATTGATGACCCAAACTCAAGGTTATTTGATAGTAAATAGGTCAATGTTTGAATTCCACAGTAACATATTAACAGGACTGAATTCTCTTTTACTGTTAATTCCACTCATTTCACAGAAGCATGGGTTCATCTTCCTTATATTATCATGATTGGTGAAGCAAATTGGAATGCTTCCAATTCCTGCTGAGATGTACTATTTGTAGTTTTATACCTGCTCAAATACTTCTATGTTATTTGGTCATTCTACAGATAGTATATATTTTCTTAAACAAAGAACTGGATACCTGTGAACTTAGAAAGACAGTGGCAGCAAATACCAGCTGCTTACATGTTGAAAAATTTCACAGATAAATTAATAAAATGTGACAAGAGATTTGTAGAAATTCTAATTTCAATTATATTAGGAATTATTGGGCAGGAGGTATAGCTCAGCAGCACAGTTTCCTGCCTGGCAAGAATGAGGTCCTGAGTTTGATCCCCAGTACCAAAAGAAAGGAATTGTTAACGTCAGAGACACTGCAATACTTGGTGGAGTTGCCCTTGATCAGTGAGCATAAACTAATCAATTCATGCAAACATGGCATGAACATTCTGATAGATTACGGTGAGCTCAAGGTTCTATAGACAAAAAATTGTCGATTCAAATAGTAGGCATGCAATAAGCAGTGGTATTGTTGGGAAATCAATTAGTTAGTTTACAAACACAGTTACAGCTTAAATGTGATTGGGATAGCTCTTCTTTTTGTGTTACGCCTCACTGATGTATTAATACATTTTTCACTTGGGAGAATGTTAAAAAAACATTTATTGAATCAAGGAAGCTCATCCTTTGAGACTGGAAATTTACAGAAAGCAATATTTGAAACATTTAACAACAAACGGGAATTACTACAAGGAATTTATTTATTAGAAGCCATGCAAGAAGGAATAGAACATTTGAATCCTTTAAAACAATCACATTTTTTCCAAACATCTACAATCATTGAATATGGTATTATAATTATTCTTTGCTGTTCGTTTTTGTAGTTGGGTGATGCTCATCCAGAAAATGCCAGGAAACAGAAATATAAATAGTAGCCCTCTCAGTACTTCAAAAGATTCCAGAGTAATGAAGAGGGGGAAATGTGAAGAAGGACATTTTATAGTTTACCTTTCGATGTATTACCTATATGGGACTTTGAGCCTGACCAAGACATATGATTGTTTGTTCTGGAGGAGGTCTAGCAAAAGCATTAGTGTATAAGGAAATGAAAGCAGTCCTTAGTCCCTGTGGAAATCTGCTGGGACAGCATGAGATGCTTTGCTGAGATCTATCCAAAGGAATGATCATATGATGGTTAGGAATGCCAAGGTACAACTCCTGGGATAGTTAAACCATATTGCCCTCACCGATCTTGTTAATAATCCCTCCCATTTCCCCTGTTCCAGATTTATGTTATACAATCCTAATAAAAGGCTAAAGAAAATTGCAATCCAGTCTTCAGTCCTGGAGGCTGTACCTACCCAAACCCAATCTAATTTATTAATCTATAAAATTAATAGGCTGTACCTACCCAAACTTTGTCTCTCTTGTTCTTCTTTTTATTTGCCACATCTCATTTCAGGACCTGTCACTCACACAGAAACTGACATCATCTCTCAGTTCCCTTTCCATATGCAAAAGGTCCAGGTCTTCATTTCCTATTATCTATTATCTCCATTTTCCTATTATCTTTTATTCTGCTCTTTATTTACTTTTTAGCTTTCTCATATAAGAAAACCATGAAATGTGTAAGATTTTTTCTTATTTACTCCATGTAATGTTATGGTTGCTACAACATATATCCCCCGTGCAAATACCAGGACTCCAGCAACCAATAGTTTGGAACATGCTGTGTCCTCCCTGGGCACACAGTGCTCTGTTCAGGGCATGCTCCAGGAGTAAGGCCAGCATGCACACTCTCCACTGACCTGTGAGCAGCCATAGAGCTCCTGTTGAGGATTTTTGGTGGGAACCTCCCATGCTGTAGCCATACAGAACACTCAAGTCATCTTTCCTGAAGCTGCATCACACAAGCTCTTCTACCTTGACCATGACAGCCATCTCAGGATTGAGGAGGTGCTTCAGCCTCCTGTTAAGAGTAAGACAGAATCTATTCCTGCTCCATGCTGTTGACATTTGGAGGATAAGAAGATCCCTCTCACCTTCAGTGGGGCACCTGACCTGTTTGGGACAAGATGTAGCTCTTGACCGGAGATCAAGAGCATCCCACTTTCCAGATTCATCAGAATGGGCTGAAGAGGCCATGAGACACACACTGGATCAATGCACTGGAGAACTGCAATGGATAGAATGGGAACTAGAACGAATAGTGAACTGTGGGGTGTCTATGAAGTCCACGATTATGGAGGAAGATCAAATTCCCCCAGGATAGAATTTTGTCGTCTTCTTAAATGCTTTCCATCAATCACATATGCCTTTATAATCTGAATAAATATTAGAATATAATCATTTATACATATGCAAAAATATTTTAATATGCAGGAAAATGAAAAGTAATCATGTTCTCCCTCTCTTACGATAATGTTACTGTCTCCAGTGTGTGAGGGACTTAGGTCCACAGGTTTTCAAGTGTTCTGAACAGACAGCTTTATTTCTTGGCTTCTTGAGTAAAATCAACCCTCATTGTTCTCAGTCATCCTTTCTGCCTAAAAACTGAGTCAAGTATCACTAAATATTTTTATAAAATTTTCATTTATTCTTTATTTTTTATTAACGTGTATTAATAATATGAGATTGAATATATCCACACATGAGTTCTGTGGAGTGCATGGCCATATTTTTCCCTGTATTTAAGCTTCCTCTTACTTTATACTTGTTTTATTACTGTTATATTGAAATGTTATGTAGAAAGAATTTTAGCACACCTAGAGGTAGGTGACTAGGGGCCACATAAAAAGGAAAGATGATGCTATGGTTTTTCCCTTTGCTTTATTATTGATTAGCCATAGATAAAAGCCACATAAACTCATGGGTTTGAACTTTGGCTAGAAGAATTTATCTCTTCTGAGCATACTGAGAAGGTCTAGGGCCTCTACAAACTGTGGACCATGGGTGAGGGGTTGGAGAAACCTCAAGGTCTCAAAATAAACAAAGCAGAAACATCCACCTAGAGAGTAAACAAAGACCTAGGTCAACACAGCCCACTTGAACTTATAGAGAGCAATATCCTGAAAGGAAGGAAAGGCTATTCCTTGCAAGAGCTGGTTAACCATATATAGATAATCAGTCAACTGCCATCTTGGTGTTTGCCCTCCTTCATGCCTGTAGGTGTAACATGGTGTAAGATTTATTCTCTCTCTCTGTCTCTCTCTCTCTCATTCCCCTCTCTCTCCGTCCTTCCCAATGTATCTCTCTGTAAATTCATCATTTTACAATACATTCTACTTTCACCCTATATAATGTCCTACATGCCTTGTCTGAAATATTTTATCAAAGATATAAAAAATTAAGGTATGTTGTTGGTTCTTTCCTGGTCTTAGGACCTGACTTCCTGGTAACAGTAAAGTTTTAAATCTAATATAGGTATAATTTATTTTACACACTGCTTTTGAAATTTCAGTTTATTAGTACATGTGTGTAATGCATAATGCTTACATTCATTGTGGGAAGCGGGTACATGTGCATAACACATTCTAATTTCTTTTTTGTCTCCTTTCCCTTTCTTCCCTTCATCTTTCACCCACTTCTAGATACCTTTTATTTTTTCTTTTGGGGTATGTTTTCTGTTCTACTTTGTTCATTACAAGTTAGAAGAAAAAATGAAAATAGTTCAATGTAACAAAATTTGCTCAAGTTAGAAAAATTTGTAGAACTGAGCAGGAATCCACATGGAACTCGTTTTAAACTATATCATATCATCACATATATAGATTGTGTTATGCATGGAGAACAAGAAGCGACACAGAAATAGTGTCACTGGGTGCAGGAATTTCCTTCCAGAGTCCTGCTTTAACCACTCTGAGTCTCTGACTGGCTGGAAATTCATGGCTGTGATTACTTCAGGTTCAGATGCTTGGTATGAGGACGTGCTCTCAGGGAAGTTCACCACTTGTTAGTGCATCAGGTGGGGTTGTAGCTCACCAAGGACACCTTTAACAAAGCGTACTGCACAAGCAGACAAGATGATTTGAGCCTCACATTTTAAGTTCAACCTACACGGAAGTTAGAACAGAGAACTATGGCAGAATGAAAGAATTCTTCACATAGTGTAGGAAGAGAGAAGATTTAGGGAATCAAATGAGAATCTCTATTTTGTGAGAAGACAGATTGAAAGAGGGAACCAAAAAAGAAGTGACACGAAATCTAAACAGCAAGAAAAACAAGAAGGACAACCTAGAGAAACTTTCTATTTCAACTCTGGCTCCCTGCATTGGGGTTGGGAATCAGATATTGAAAACATAAGGTAAATCAGAAAATGCAAACAATTCCAATAACAATCTGTCATCCCTGACTTCCAAAAAAAATCTGTACTTTCTACAAACTAAATCTACTTCAAGGCTTTGCAAAGAAACAAGCTTTAGAGAACCGTTTCAGTACATCACTCAAAAAGTTCTGAAAGTAGGGCCATTTTCACTATGTTGGTTCTTCCTTTCCATGAGCAAGGTATATCCTTCCATTTTCTGATATCCTCCTCAATCTCCTTTTTAAGAGTACTATAATTTTAACTACGCATGTCTTTTACATCCTTTGCTCAATTGATTCCTAAGTATTTCAATTTTTTGGATGCTATTGTAAAGGGTGTGGTTTCCCTAATTTCTTTCTGTGTGAGTTTGTTGATTGTGCACAGAAAGTTACTAATTGTTAAGTGTTGATTTTTTATCCTACTACATGACTGAATTTAAATATTAAATCTGAAAACCTTTTGGTGGAGATTTTGGGGTCTTCTATGTAGAATATCATGTCATCTTCCTTTCCTATCTTTATTCCTTTTGTTGCTTTCTCTCGTTTAATTGCTGGGGCTAGTGTTTCCAGTGGTATAATGAATACAAGTGGTGATAGTGGACATTCTTGTCTTGTTCCTGATTTTAGAGTGAAAGCTTTCAGTTTTTGACCATTTAATAATTGTTGGTTTTTCATAGATGGCTTTTATAAGATTGAAGTAAAAACTTTCTCTTCCAATTATATGTAGGGGTTTGATCATGAATCGTTGTACCTTATCAAATTCTTTTTCTGCATCTATTGAGAAGACCATAGTATTTTCATCTTTGGTTTTATTTATATGGTGTAATAAATTTATAGATTTGCATATGTTGATCCATCCTGCATCCCTGGGATGAATCCTATTCACAAAAGTGTTAGACAGATTTAATGTAATCTCAATCAAAATTAGCATATTTCACAGATCTAGAGAATACATCACTCAAATTCATCTGGAACCAGAAGAGACCTAGAATAGCAAAAGCAAGTACAGGAAACAAGGGCAAGACCAGAGGCATCATAATCCTTGACCTGAAACTATACTACAATGCTACTGTGATAAAATCAACATAGCATTGGCAAAAAACCAAACAAACAAAAAAACAGGCTTGAGGATCACTGGAACAGATTAGAAGATGCAGATGCGACTCTTAACACACTCAGCCACTTTATTTTCTGGCTAGGGGACCAAACATGTTCATGGAAAGTAAGATAGACTCTTTAATACATGGTGCTGAAAAAACTGACTTTCCACTTGCTGAAGACTAAAATTAGACCTGTGTCTATCACCATGTGCTAAACTAAAGTAAAAATGGATCAAAGAACTAAATGTTAATACAGAAACACTAAGTTTGTTGGAAGAGAAAATAGGTGGAAATCTTGAAGACATAGGTATAGGCAGACATTTCATGAACAAAACCCAGACTGGACAGGAGATGCTACAAAGAATCAACAAATAGGATCTCCTCTTATTAAAAAGCTTTTGCTTTGGGTATCTTCTGTCATCATGGGTTATCCCTTTGCCATGTGCCACTCTGCTTAACAGCAAGTTGATTATGGACTGAAACTTCTACAAACTGTAACCTAAATAAACCTTTCCTCATTTAATGATGGAGGTTAGGTTTTTTGTCTCAACAATGAGAGAAAAGTTACTGAGACATGTTTTCAAATAGGTTCCTCATGATTTTGAATGCAAACTCATTCTCTGTCTTCACAGAGTAGGTAGGGATATGGTCTTTGACATCACCTGTCCCTTGAGTGTCTGTAAATTCATCATGATGAGTCTCTTGAATTCATCATGATGAGTCTCTTGAACTCATCAGAAAATATTTGAAGTCAGGCTTACAAATTAGTCAGTTCCTGTGACTTCTCTGACAGCACAGAACTTGGTAATTTGATTTCTCCCCACTGTTTTCCAAAGCACCATGGAGATGGGTTGAGGCTTGGACCTTTGCCTCACCCAAGGGTGTGCAGATTAGAACCCTCCAGGCTGAACATACACCCACCTGCCACAGCCCACATACTGCTGAATCTGGTTCAGTGAGAAGGGTTGGATTTACCCCTGAGTTTGGTCACCACCTTAATTCCACAGACTGAAAACTCAGCAGCACAATTCATCCACACGTTGCAGCCCACAATCTGCCAAATCTCAGGTAGCCACAGGGTTGACTGTGGCTTTGACTGTCGCCATGTCCCCAGGTTGGTTATGGCTCCTCAAGGGAGAATACAGCCCTGGTAAGATCAACATCTGCATAAAAGTATGGTGTGAAATGTGGGCTATGCTACAATTTTTCATTTTAAGATCAGTGGGATCACTAACTACTGTACTTCACATTGCCCTTCAAAGTTGCAGACTATACATACAATTTACATAGGTAAGTTCAGAGTCATTTTATATGTCTTATCCAAGTGAAAGAGAGCCCGGGACTTGGAGAGTCATAATCCATGAGTACATAGGGTTAATAGTTGGAAAACACCGAGTAATTAGAATAGATGTGCTAACTTCCTACTTACTAAAATTATGTAAAACACTGAAACAAATGTGAAAAATGGAAGGTTTACACAGAATTAGAAAAGTGCTCACCAGGACAAGCAGTACTCACCAAGTTTGTTTAGCTATGGACTCAGGTGAGTGTCTAGAAGAAGGATTCTTCCCATGTATGTACTTGAGCTCATGATTATGTTGGTATGAGATGAGAATCATGGGTATTATGGATAAGAGTATCAACTCTAAGCAGAAAAATCATGGAAAATAACAATGAGAGATGTAATGTTTCAACTGTATTTTCATGATGTATAATACTGTAATCATAGTCGATTTTCTTTGGTATATTTTGTCCAACTTGTCAGCTGCATACAGAAGAACCATGGCATTTAACATCGTGTTCATCCTCCAGCTGAGTGTTCTGGAGGTGCTCATGCACTTGGAAGCTTTTCTCTTAAGCTTTGCCCATCTAGAGCTCAAGGGACTCATCAAGACGGACTTGAAGATACTCAAAGGACAGGTGATGTCAAAGACCATATCCCAACCCACTCTGTGAAGACAGAGAATAAGTTTGCATTCAAAATCATGAGGGATCTATTTGAAAACATGTCTCAGTTACTTTTCTCTCATTGCTGAGACAAAGAACTTAACCTCCATGATTAAAGGAGGAAAGCTTTATTTAGGTCACAGTTTGTAGGTGTTTGAGTCCATAAACTGGCTCCAAGGCAGGGTGGCACATGGCAGAGGGATAACCCATGACCGCAGAAGATACCTAAAGCAACAAGATGAAGAGGGCAGAAGAAGCTTTTTGCTGTCCTTTTTACCTTACTCTGCTGGGATTTTGGTGGTGGCAATCCAATCAGTGGACTGATCCAACAATCACCCAGCCTTAGTCCCAGCACCCTTACTCTTAGCATTAAACAATAAATCAATTGCAAACTCTTGATTCAGATAAAATTGAAAAAGACCCATCTAAAAGTGCATGAAGCTTTGAGGGGAGATATAGACACAAACCATAATGACCAAAAATGTATCCTTATTTGGAGGACTGCTTTGGAGAGAATGACTAAGATGTTGGCTGCAGTCACATGATTGAGAAGCAAATCCATAGGCCTCAGCTTCCATTTTATAAAGGAAAGGATGAGATAATGATATAGAAGACAGACATTCCCTGGAATTCCAGCTGTAGTCTGTAATGAAAGGATCGTTCTTATTGCCCAATCCCTCCTGGCCACTCTTTCAGTTCCCAGTGACCAACGTTGATCTTCTGAAGCAGAGAATCCTGCATAGGAGTAGGAGGCATGGGCCACGTGTATTATGACCACTGCAAGCAAATATTTTCTACCTACTTTAAGTCTACTTAGAAATAATTGCTTAAAGTTTTTTTTTTTTTTTTTTATTTTAAGG
>NW_004955603.1:153211-170173 GCF_000276665.1 Chinchilla lanigera
TTCTCCTATGTTGCTTTCTCCTGGACTTGTTCTGATTGGGGTGAAGTTCTCGGATTGTGTTTTAGTCTTTCGTTTTGACATGTTTGCTATTGGTTGCAGAAAGCTAAGGGACCGTCTTCAGTAGCTGCACATCCAAGGCCACTAGTGTTCCTGTTTTTCCTGTTGTTCAGGTTTGCCTCTGGGTGACCTCTGAGTAGGTGTACTTAGCTTTGGGTTTTCCGGCAGCTTTTGATTTGTATCTATATCCCCGTTTTCAGGTGCGGGCACTTGTGTCAACTGATGGCCGACCTTCTGGGCCAGCGTCCCCTTGCAGTTCAGTGCAGGTGCACTACCTGACTCAGGTTGTAGTGATGCACCAATCCCGCTCCAGTGGACCTAAGTCTCCAGGCGGTTTAGGGTACAGGCATGATTCGGACACAAACTGCAGGGTCTACAGTTTGTGAATCACCTAAATCTATGTCTCTGCTCAGTTCAGGACTCATACAGGAACCAGATTCAGCCCAGATGGGTAGCAGTCACAGACTTCCCCAGCCTTTGCCTGGCTGGAGGGTCTGGGCAAAGGCAAAGCACGACTCGAATCCACTGGCCCTGCAGCTCCTGGAGTACTTGCTCTCTTGGCGCAGCGTGTGTGGGGCTCAGAGAATCTGCTTGCCTGGCTCTGAGAGTCTGCTTGCCCAGCCCCCAGCCGGAGAAGTTCTTGTGCCCTTCCCTCCCAATCTCCTCTCTGCTGCCACAGCGACTCAGTCTGTAATGTCTGTTGCATCCTTGTTCACCTGTTCTGCCCTCAGGGATTAGATGGGACGTACCTGGCTCTGTGCACGCGTTTCAGCTGGGAATCGTGGTGGTATGCATCCAGCCCAAACTCGGACCCAGGAGCCCTGCTGCTCCTGGAGAACTTGGTGCCTGGGCACAAGGCGTGGGGGGCAGGGGGGGCCTGCTCGGCCGGCTCTGAGCGCCTGCTCTCCCCGCCCATCCCCTGGGCCTCCTTGCGCCTAGCAACTCAGTCTGTAATGTCCGTGGGGTCTTTGTTCTCGCGTCCTGGCCTCCGGGATTGGATGGGGCCTACCTGGCTCTGTGCACGCGTTTCAGCTGGGAATCGTGGTGGTATGCGTCCAGCCCAAACTCGGACCCAGGAGCCCTGTTCCTCCTGGAGAACTCACTGCCTGGGTGCAAGGCGCGGGGGGCTGGGGGAGCCTGCTCGGCCGGCTCCAAGGGCCTCTTGATTTTTTTTTGTACCTGTGTGCAGGACTAATGATTAATTTCTTCCTGGGGAGTAGTTGATACATTCACATTTCTTACAATGTCTAGTTTAATAAAAGCAGACAAATAGTCACGTGCTACAAGTGCTAAAAATTTTTAAAAGCCATAAGAAAAATACTAAACAATTATCAATTTGTGTTTAGAAAAAAGAAAAAAAAACTACCTTGCAAGCCAGATAAGATATATTTTGAGTTAAATAACAAAGCTTCCAATCAAAAACAATATCCAGAAACATTCTCATTTAATAGTCAAAAAGAAATTCTCATATAATAAATGCTCAATGGATATTGAGAATTTTAAACCCTAACTAAGAAATGGAGATTAATGTTCTCAAATATTTTCACAGAATGGATGAATGGTGTGTATGTAACTGAACTGGAATTAAAATGTAAATGTATAAAAGACCCTTACAAGTTTTTCAAAGACATGATTGTGTAGCAAACTTTAAGAGTGACAGTTATATCCACTAACTTCATCTCTTTTGAAATTGAGTCAACCGAGTTATTTATGCATATCTTGCTAAATTTGAAATCCCTTTAACCAGAGAGAAAAAAAATTATCAAAGATTTGAGAAGGACAGAAAATGAAGAGATTTTATAATGGGTTTTCCTGTCCTGAGATTGCTCTTCATGATTCAGAATGTTCAGAATAAAGGAGTGAATGAAACCATTTTGTTTTGTAGACATGCATCTTTTACCTAATAACTGGGCTTAATAAGGTAAGCATAAAAATTATTAAGTGTACTATGAAGAATTGTTGACCAAAGCTCATATCTGTTCTCAGAAATGAGGTGAGTGTGACATATTTGGAAAGAGAAAAGGAAAAAATATATAAGTACATTTAAAATAATCATACCTTGCAAAGTATACAAAAAGTTTGGTAAATTTATGAAAGTATGGGTAAAATCATAATTATTATACCTTGAAAATGAAGCTATATTTAATTTAGTATATATTATTTTATCTAGATAAAATTTCGGGGGCAATCCACTTTCCAGGCTCCCCTTTATCCATTTCAGACTGAAGCTTTCTTCCTCTCAATAAATGATTTCTCCTCAAAACCTCCAATTTTCCTACCATTCATTCCTCAATTTCAGAGAACATGAACTCAGCATTTTGGACATCTAGCAGGTTGGGAGTTTCATCCCCCTACATCACTTGGAGGTCTTACACTAAGATGATTGGACACAGGTAAGAGTTTTTTGTTTCATAGGTTCTGAATTGTCACTGCATAGGTAATCAAAATTTTAGAATCAAAGCTTTTATGATGTTAGGTCTTTTCCCATTGTTTATAATTGGTCATGCTTTATATGAATTTAGTTTGACAATGTGGGAAGTTTATATGGTCATAATGCTTCTTCAATGGGAGATTTATTCTGGTTTTGTGTATGTTGCATTTGAACTTAGTTGCTGAATTGACTAGTGCTCTTTATTTTACCTTTTTGATTTATTTGGCTCCTGTGACTTATTATCTTAGACATCAGCATTTGGAAAATGTAATGTTAGAGCATCTCCTAATGGGCTTTGGTATAAAGTTCTATAAGATGGGTCTTCTCATCAAGATCTATCTATACTTAGAAAGTACACATACCTATCTACAAAATCACAGGTCTCCATCTACCAAATAAAAGACACTAGTTCACTGGCCATTTAAAGACTTGGAGGACAGGTTTCACTGAGACAGACTGGGTCTGGTCCTCCTTTACACTGTAGAGGAAATTTCAAGCCTGTTCTGTTCCAATCTCCTTTCTGTTCTGATCTTCTGTTGGTGAGGAGGCAATCTTGGCTCTTGAGAGTCCCTATTCTCACTTTCCAGGCTAAGAAAGAGCACTCAGGGGCAAATTGTCTCTATAACTCACCATGAACATGAGAGGAGATGACTTCATTTCTGTGGTCTTACTTGTAATCCTTTCCTGCCATGTTGTACTTTCCTTTCTTTGGACGCAGGTAAGACCAGAGAGAAAGAACTCTAAACTCTTCCCAACTTTTCCTCTTATCCAACAACTAAGTGAAGCCCATAGAAAACGAGCATTTGCTAATCCTGAAGATTTGGAAGTAATCTTAGATGAGGAACACATACCCCATCTCTAGATCGGTTGAGATATCAGAATTTGCCCATCCAGATGAACACACATAAAATCCATGTTCCAGCTTACTGTTCTGGGCAGGTCTCCCTCAGGAGATTAAACCTAAGACACAATGGAAAGAACTGACTTCGATGTGAAACCAGAAGGAGCTAATTCCAAAGTATCCCCCATTTGTGGGGCAAAAACACATTTAGCCTAAGCGGGGATCTACAACCTTTCCTCTGTTCCTCCTAGGTCTAATTCTTATAAGTATGCATGGGAGAAAATACTTTGACAATAAGAAGGTGTGGACTTATAAAATCCTAGGTAGTGATCTTGTTCAGGCATTTATGTATTCCTTCTAGAACTTTGACAATCAGTGGTTACTCTGCCACCTACTTAAACATTCTTAGAGCAGCTACCACTCTTAACACAGATGACAGGTTTCCCAGTATCCTTTTTGGTGAACCCTCACTGAAGCCAATGGGCATTGGATGTTGACCAAACAGATAACTAGATTCTTTTCTGGAGACCAATCTCTGTTTTCTGGACCAATAGAAACACAACAACTGAGTTGTCATGGTCATAGCTGCTCTCTGGCAGGTACCAAAATGTTCTTCAGTGGAAACTGGCTCTTGATCACAGAAAATTTCCACTTAGCTATCGTATTTTTGTCTATTTACTATTAAGTCAGAAACCCCAATTTTTCTCCAACTTGTTGGGAGTTAATTTTAAAATCACCTTGTCCTTAGACCACCCAACTCTGTATGAATCAGGTTGAGGCTGATTGCAGCGATGTCTGCCTTTCTTGGAGGAAACCAATTATCAAGGGAATGATTTTACATTTGTGTCTTACATATGCTAAGAGTTAAGGAAGATATTTTAGTCTTTTCTCTCTTGTGTACGTATAAGACAAATAAATTTGCCTTTACTAACTTGAAATGTGAATGCTAGATGATAAATATAAGTTTAACTTCTAAACTTCAAAGATGTGAATATTTAAATAAAGCATACCCTTGTCCTAACACTAGCAAAGTTGTCTAGGTGGTTAGATGGATAACACAAGTGTCTCAGAAACTTCTTTGCCCTAGGGCATGGGGCTAAATTTTGCCAGTCAATTGTTGCTTCTATCTCTAGATGTAATCTCTTTCTCAGCCTGAGAAGTACTCTACTTCCAACTCACTTTTCAGTACATGTCCTGTTTCAAAGAACAAAAGCTATTGTTTATTACAAAGTTATGCTTCCTTCTTTAAGACATTATTGTCATATTTTTGAACATTTGTAACTTCTGTTTGTAAGTGTCCTACAGGAATAAGTTCACCAGCTCCCTGGGAAGATGGAATTGTTCTCCAATTCAAGGGTGGATAGGTTGGTTGAATTTTGCCTACCACTCTCTCTCTAGATGCTATCCACCTGCCCTGGAGTGGAATTTACTTCATGGATGCCATGAGGGTATAAATAGAAATCAAATTAAAGGGGACACCTAATTGCTTTTTGCATTTCAGACATGGGGCCTTAATGTCAAAGTCTCTTCTCCTTTTGAATGCATTCTGAATCACTGGAAAATGATTGACCCCTACATGTTGAAAAGAGCCATTTAATATTTTTCTGCACACGTGCATGGCCTACCTACCTCTAGAGCTAGAATAGAATGTACAGGGAAATACTAATTATGATGCTATTTTACAACTAGAATCATACCGTAAAAAATTGGGAGAATGATCAGAATTGCCTTACATTCAACCTTTCTTTACATTAAGAAGTAATTCTCATTTTTGCTCAAAATATAATTATAATCTATATGAGACTATACATGTTCATGTGTCTTTCTCTCAATGAAAACATATGTCCATAGTTCCTGATTCAATAGAAGTATGACAAATCATACTTAAAGACATGTTTATTACCCAGTCAGCCCCAGATATTAAGAAAAAGTTACAAAAGTTAGCTTTTGCTCTGGATAGCTCACTTGATATTTTAGTAAAAACTGCCTCCTTAGTATTTTATAATTGAGACAGGGAGGAAACCAAGGAGAGAAATCAAAGAGAGCAAAAAGTGGCTGCCTTTCTTTCAGCCTTAAAAAATACAGAAACTAAGTCTGAGTTTTGAGGTTACAAGAATAATTCAGTGACTTCCAACATCACTTCTACCCCTACCAAATGGCAGGTCACCTTTAGAGGCACTGCCTCAAGAGGACACTCATGCCCTGCTCTCACTGAAACTGTAGCCACTGGCAGTGAGGCTGCACTCTGAGGCAGAGGGGCCAGAGCTTAGACTTATCTTCCCATTTGGTCTAGCAAGACTACAGGGTCCAGGGGCACTCTGCCTCCTCCCTCTGGCCAGGTTGTTATCTCCACCTGTCATCTCCAAAAAGGAGCCCTGAGTAATCATGACTAGTGGAAACAGTCCAGCCTATTGTTGGGCATTGGCACATGTCTCTTTGTTCTTCTTTTCAATGCTAGTCTTCCTTCCAGCCATCTACCTCAATAAAAAGTCACGAGATAAAAGGTAACTTACTTCAGCTATAACTGGGACCACTTTCATTTCACCAATTCATTTTATTTATACTTAAAATCCCAGGTACCATCCTGGGGAGAGAGTTTTCCATGGTTTTAGTCAAAGTTTACAAGGGAAACAATACAGGGCAGATAATTTATAGGATTATTTTGTGATAATTACTCAAAAAGTCATATACTAAGACAGTGCAAGAAATCTTCCCACACTCAAAAGACACAAAGAATCCCTCTGAGGACCTGGATCCCATGGCAATGTCCTGCACGAGTCCAGCTGAAGATCTAGAGCCCATAACAATGGCTCCTATGAGCCCAATTGGAGGCCAAGCGCACGTGATAATGTCTCATGCAGGCCTGTTTCATGGATCTGTGCTGGGAAGGCCCAGAGTGAGTTGATGGAGGATAGAAAGGCTGTGCCCACTGGATGAAGGATCTGTGCTAGCAGGCTGAGAGAGCTTTTCTGGAGGTTGGAAATGACACCCAAAGTAAGAACCAGAGCTCTCTCAAAAAGTACCACAGCCATCCTCATCAACAACGGAGCCACAAGCTCCTCAAATGATGAAAACAGCTGAATCAATATCAGGAAACCCAGTAGAAGCCTCTCCAGTGTGTTTCACTGGTATGATCATTTGGTTTCTATCTTTATCCATTCCCTAGTGTTAGAGAATGTCGTTCAATACATTGAGGACTTAACTTTCTCTGCAGGCCTTATACGACACCATGGATGATCTCTCTCTCTCTCCGGAGTGAAGAATTAAAATTAATGAAGCAAGCTGTCCTCCAGTCCATTAATTTCTGCTCTGATATTTATAATTTCTTCCCTCATATGAGCTGTTGGCTTAGTCTGTTCTACTTTTTCTACAAGTCTGAAGTTCAGCATTAAGTTGTTTATTTTTGCTGGCTCTATTTTCCTGATGTGGGGATTCACGGCTATAAATTTCCCTCATAGGACAGCTTTCATTTTGTCACATAAGTATCAGTGTGTTGTATTGTCATTGTCATTTAATTGTAGAAATTGTGTAATTTCTTCTTTAATTTCATCTATGACCCATTGATTGTTCAGGAGGGGGCTGTTTAATTTCCATGTGTCTATGAAGTTCTTGCCATATGGTATACATTTCTTTCATATGTTGAGCATTCATGACTTCCACAAAGAGGCTAGACACC
Source organism: Chinchilla lanigera (assembly GCF_000276665.1). Lineage (NCBI taxonomy): Eukaryota > Metazoa > Chordata > Mammalia > Rodentia > Chinchillidae > Chinchilla > Chinchilla lanigera. The sequence continues at coordinate 160,217 of NW_004955603.1, forward strand.
CTGTTGATGCTTATATAACTATAGAGGTTAATATAAACATGCAGTTTTAATTAGAGAGGAGAAAACTATGTATGACATGTTTATGAAATAAAAACAAATATCTAGTAACAGAAGAGAAAATGAAAGTATTATATTATTTTAAGGTCTAAAATTCTTAAGTTGTTTAGAAAAGAAACCCAAGTACCCATTCCCTTGAGAAACTGTTATACTCTGGTTTCTCTTATACTCTGGTTTCTCTTCAGATCGTATAAATCTTTTGCTTTTTAAAAATTTGAACAGAAGTTTCTTGTAGTATCCAAGACTTCATATCCATCTCCTGGACAAATAGAAGGGACAGCTTGGCTAATTTAAAACACATTCTAGCTGGGCATAGTGGTGCATGCCTGTAATCCTAGTACTTAGGAGGCTGAGACAGGAGGATTATTGTGAGTTTAAGACAAGCTTGGGCTACAAAGTGAGCTCAAGGCCAGCGTGAACTGCATAGAGAAACCCCTGTCTCAAAAACACAAAATGAAGTAAAATAAAATAAAATACAATACATTCTAAAATATTAAACAGAAACTGAGAAAATTGTGAGTGAATATAAATTGCTGCATTTTGTAGATAAAAGCACATCCTGGCAGTTAATGGTAAAACAAGAAGACAAAATAAACATTGGGAATATAAATGATAGTTTCAATATAATAGTAAATAGAAATGGTTCCAGCTTCTATATTGTAAAATATTAATGAAAATTCAAATACATATTTCCAAAAATGAATCCACAATGACAAACACAAATTTTGTGAATGAATTTGTGAGAATAGATACATTCATCTGTTAAAGTTACATTCTCACCTGGGGGTTTTCAAGAGTTTTAGGCCCTACAGGAAGTGAGTTGCATGAATGTATTCTAAAGTAGCCCAAGAAACATTAATTGTAGTCTAGGCACATAACACATAAAATAATTCATTGAAACTTTTATGGACATCTTTTAGTTCTGTAATCTGATTGTCAAACAAGAGTGCTTGGGGAGTATGTTATTTAATTTCCATGCATAGTTATATGGATTGTGGATTTTAAAAACTGCACTAGGTGTCTTCTGTCCATGTTAGGCAAAAAATAAATTTTTGATCTTTTATATATTTTAGAGCCTTGTTTTTAGGTCTTATATGTTATCTATTGAGGGGAGTAGCCCTCAAGGTATTTGTAAGTTTGTGTGCCTACTGTTGTGGGGAATGCTCCACTGACGCCAGTAAGGACAAATTGGTTTAATGTGTGGCTAACACCCTTTTTTTAAATTAATGTTCCTTGTCTTTCTAACATCCGTTATTAAGTTAATAAAGCCTCGCAGAGTTGCTGTGCCTTGGGCCCATTTCCTGTCTCAGTGTGGCCATAGTTTCTTCAGATATTGAGAACAATAAGAAGAAGTATCCGGAAGAAGGGCAGTGGCCCTCAGGCATGAGACATAAGGCGTAGCATGGTGACCACACACAATATCCCACATGAGAAGTGGATGCAAAGTTGGTCCCCAGAAGTCATTGAAGTCACGCCTGCCTTGGCTATCACCTGCTCACTGCATTTGCAAGGAAACATATGAACCTTTTCCATGAGGGAGCAGGTGTCTTTTCTGAGTTTAGCAAAAGACACAAGGCTGGCTACAGAATTCAATATTGATTACAATTACTACAATTCATTTTCCCCATAGTTGATCTCTAAGCAACCCTACTAAACCATTAATTGCATGTGTACTTACACAATAATTACACCAACTTGCATTGATTATGGCTACAATTCTGCACTCATTATAAAAACAAAATCTCTGTGTTAAACACAACTCTTTGTTCAGTAATAGATTCTCATGATTTCAGTTAAATTTTCTTACACAAGACAGGGAGAGTAATTGCCACCTGCTTAAAAAATGGATTCATCCACCAAAAGAGTGAAAAAACCCACAATGTGGGAAAAATGTTTTCCAGCTGTTCCTCAGACAAAGGATTACTATCAAGAGTGAGTAAAGAACTAAAAATAATCAAACCTCCCAAATTTAAAGACCCAATCAAAAGATGGGCATCTGAGATGAAGACACACTTCTCAGATGAAGAACTACAAACAGCTAATACCTATATGAAAAACTACTAAACATCACTGGCCATTCAAGAGATGCAAATTAAAACAATACTGAGATTTCATCTCACCCCTGAAAGAATGGCTGTTATCAAGAAATCAACCAATTACAAGTACTGGAGGGGATTTGGGGAAAAAGGAGCTTCAACACTGTTCGTTGGAATGTACACTGGTAGGACCATTGTGGAAATCAGTGTGTAATTTCTTCCAAAAACTGGGATTGGAGGTCCCATCTCACCCAGCTATATTCCCCTTTTGGGTATCTTCCCAGAAGAATTAAAAACATTGTGCCACAGTGATGTATATGCACCCATGTTTATAACTGCAGAATTCGTAATAGCTAGATCTTGGAAACAACACAAATGTTGTTTGAATAAAAATGATGTGGTCTTTTTATACAGTGGAGTATTACTCAGCCATAAAGAAGGATAAACTGAAGAATTTTAAGGTAAACAAATGTGCAAGCATGACAGTGACCCTCTCCCTGTCTCTTCTATTCTATCCAGGCTACCCACCCCACCCTTAAGGGAGGTAAAACTCACACCATTGTTGAGCCTGCTCATTATCAACAGGTAGAACTACTCCAAACCATTCAATGAGTTAAACTAGTAATCACACACCCTTGATATCATCATCACACACTTAATCTCAGCATCACAAACTCTAGATTCAGCCACCTCAGAAAAACCCCACCTATGACCACATGGTGTTTTGAGGATACATCTGGACAAAAGCCATAACAATGGTGATAACTACTAAAGAATAAGTGATGTTCTGCTCCTTATCCAGGTAGTAAAGATTCTGCTCACTGGAGTCACCTCACTTGAGGAGAAAAAAATGTCAAAGAACCTGCAAGTTTCTTTCAGAGATGCCCATGATCACCAGACTTGGACCACTAAAGAGAAACTACAGACATGGTGAATGAATTAGTGAGTTGAAAGTGACTTCAAGGTGTGCAGGGAAGGAAGGACTCGGAGACTTTGGACTCAGGAGAGGATTTCAGGGTCAGATTGTTTCCTTGAATGGTTGATGTGCTCTTTATCAGTAAAAAAATAAAAGCCTTAAAATCACTGGTGCAGTCTATGAATATCACTTAGAACATTGAGTAGTGACAGTAATCACCTCAGCAGGGATTCCCCAACCTTTCCATGATGAAGAGTAGAAGAGAATCCATAGTCTTTGTGAAGCATTTATTCCCCTCTTAGGCAGTCACACACAGAGGGAAAAGGACAATCCCGAGGACACAAAGGGTCAGCGCAGGAACACAGAGGAGCCAACAGAGTGCAGCAGACAGCACTCGTGTGGTGTTTGGGGTATTTACATTAGTGCTGCTGCTATGGGAAACTAGAGAGAATTTTCTCCCAAGTTAAACATGCCGCTGGAGATTGATCCAGCAATCCACACACTTGGTGTATTTCTAAAGGAACAAAAACATGTATCTTAGATAAATTTATTTTAATCTTTGTACCAGATAATTCACAAAAACAAACCCACAATCCACCCGAGTGTTCTTTGAAGGACAGTTGATAAGGAAAATATCTTGTACATGTACAACTGATTACTATCCAGCCTTAGAAGACGAGGAAACCCTATAGCAGATGTAGACAAAATAGATTTGAAAGGCATTTTTAAAAAGCAAACAAAGCAGACACAGAATTTTTAAAAAATCCTGGGTGATCTCACATGCATTTAGAATATACAGTTATCAAACCTATAAAAGTGGAGAGAATACTGGCTTCCAGAAGATGGAGAGTAAGACAAAACAGGAGGTTCTGACTGATGATGAGAAAGATATCCAATAAATTTTCTGAGGAATATTAATGGCAGATAATTAGAAACACCATATTGTGTAAGGAAAAGTTTGCCATGATGGTAGGTGTTATGTGCTATTACCACAAGGGGAACAAAACCACATAAAGGTGAACACAGGTCAAGAAGGAGCAGTTGGAGGTGATATGTAATTTTTGGCACAGATTTTGGAGTTTGAAAAGTTGTTTAATGCCAATCATGTGGTGATTACTCACTTAGGTGGAATCTTCGTATCAAGGGAGAGGAAAGGGGGCAGACATGGATGGAGCAGATGACTTACAATGTCTGAAGTGTCTGAATACAGAAATGGTTGGTAACACAGTTCACAAACCTGTGAGGATTTCAAGTAGTAGAAATGTAAAATCAAAGAAAATACACACACTCTATCAACATTAGTCACCAAAATAAAGATTTATTGAATTTCTCTTTGGTCCACAGGTCTAAATTGAGCTCCTCTACTCAAATTGACAAGATTACAGATAGTTTCCAGTTTGAATGGCATTGATGTTTTAAAGTACATCCAGTTAAGCACATTAAAGCATTCAGATTTTCAGTATTAGCCATGCCACAGTGAGGTAGTCAAAAGTTAACTGTTGTGTTCCAGAGTGCTTGTACGTGTCTGACATCTACATTTTGTTTGGCAGTGTGGATTGTGGAAACCAAGACAGTGTGTCAAGCAATGCTATCACCAAGCTATGTCTCAAAGCTTTGGACAAAACATTTTCATTAGAATAAGATCTTTTTAAAATAATAATAAACGTAGATAACTATCATAAACAATAATGAATTTTTAAACAATTGTTTCAAGAAAACATTCATGAGATCGCAATTATAGGACAAAAATACCCCACCAGGATCTAACATACAAAAATAAATGACAAGAATCCAAAACTGTAAATTGAGGGAGTTATAAACAAATGTATAAAAAGTTAAAACTGGCTTAAATATATAGTACTTTTTTATGTAAATATATTTTACTGACAAAAGTAAATAAAAATTTATAATTAATTGAGGTTGGTAAAGAAAAATATTCCACACAGAGAACAGAGAACCCACAATTATGGAGAAAAAACACAGACAGAGAGACATGCAGAAAAAAAGGAACTGAATAAAGAAATCAAGCAACTTCAAGTGGAAAACAAAATATTAGTCATAATATTAAAAACTATTTCCTTTGAATTTCTGTGAATTACTGTTCATTGTAAAAATATTTCTCGCTAGCCTTTTTACACCACCTACAGTGTTATTACCTTACTGTAGTAACACTGACTTATAATTGTGTGTTGATTTATGACTGATGATTGCATGCAATGTTGAAGACCTGAACAGACTACTTCGCATTTCTAATGAGATGAGACGAATGTTCACTTCTTCCACATGAGCCTGCATACAAGCTGTTCTCGAGTCATGAGAATAAATGGACTAATGGTCGGGAAACAAACGTGAATTAAGGCAGAAGTTTTAACCAGCCACCAAGCAGGTTTGCTATAAAAAGAGAACCAAACATTCATGATGGAAGTCAGTGCATATAAGGATACAAAGGTACAGACCAGCATGAGGATGCTTTGAGAAGCTCTTGTCTCAGGGGAAGATCTTGATGAGATGTGCCTGTGAATATGCTGAGTTCGCTGCTTGTGCCTGTACAGAATGAAAGCCATGGAGCCACTGCTCCAGATCATAAGTTTCAAACACAAAATGTCATGTGATAAGGTCAATGCCACGAAAATGGAGTTTTTGTCTTTGTCAGGACTCATAGCCGTGCAGTATTGATAATCTATAGTGTTTGTGATGTTTTTGTTGTTCCTTTTGTCACTCACAAGCATAGGAACTCTGATATTTAGCAGCATATGTAGGACCCAGCAAATGATGGGACAGGGCCCGATGCACTTTAGGGCTTTCACTTTCAGCTCTGCCCACCTGGAGCTCCTGGGGCTGATGGTGATGGCCTGGAAGACACTCAGCAGACAGGTGTTACTGAAAGACACACCCTTGCCCAGCATTTGAACATAGAAAACTAGTTTGCATCCCACATTATTAAGGAATTCTTCCATCCCAAGTGCTGCCATCGTCTCTGGGATTCCTCTGGAGAGAATGACCAAGAGGTTGGCCACTGACAAGTGCCTGAGAATGAAGTCTATGAATCTGGACCTGCATCCACTGAAATAAAGGCAGGTAGAATGCCAAAAATGGAAGAAATTTCCCAGGCTTCCAATGACAATGGGAAAAAGGAAGAGGATTACAAATTTCAGATCCATAGATGCCATTCTTCTATTGTGCAGTATTCATATCAACATTCCAAAATGTAGGATTCTGTATAGAAATGTATGTTTGGGAGAAAGATTTCGTATAAGCCAAATTAAAATTATGCATGTTTATATTACTTAAAATTTTATTACAACTACATAATTTGTGCTTTTAAATCTTAAATACATGCAGTTCTCCCTCCCTTAAACTCATTGTCTTTATTACACTGAAACTCCTTGCTGGCTCAGCATCCCTACCTTCCCTGCACAGTTGTGGACATCTAATCCTTCAAAAAAAAATCTGAAATACACCTTTCATTATATAACATTTTAAATATACGGATCACTGTGATCCATGCCTTACCAATTCTAACGCACTGAGTCCTCATAACACAATGGGTTAGGACCTAAACATGTCTGTCTTTAAGAAAAAACATGTTTACTAAAGAGAAGGCACGTGACTCTTAATGTCAAGATGTTTGCATGTGTCAGCCAGGGTTCAGTGACATTGTGCTTATTTCTGCATTGTGTCATCACAGGGTCAAAGTGATGATGATTTTAGAAGTCATACATATAATTTGTCATATTCGAAATATCCTTATACAAATCTTAGATGGTGATAATCCCCATTCTGTGTAAATGTTTTATTTATACCACAGAACCACTCCTAGGGCAATATTCATAAGCCTTTAAAATTAATGATGGATGAAGTAATCTCTTATAACTAATTTGAGTTGAATAAACATGTATCATTGTTATAATAGCAACAAAATATTTGCCAATATCCTTTAACATTGAAATTACATATAATATGGGGTTTATTCTCTTAGGTAATGCTTTATATATGAAATTGAATTCACGGACACTGAATTAATGTTAATTGGATAGCTTACTATTTTTCTAATTTAGAAAAGTAAATTGGTGCAATGTCATTTGACAAAGTGCATCATGTATGACAACTAGAATTTCACATGCATGGTGATGGCCTATGATGACATGTAATCACAAAATGACATAAAAGATTTTAAACCTGAGAAATGTAACAAGACACATTTGAATCAGAAACAACTTGACTTCCTTAATTTCTCTGCAGTTCATATGACTAAACTATTAAGTTAAATTTGTGTGAACTTTTTGGACAAAAGAAAAGTTGTTCAACATGGTCAATAGGATACAAATATTTTCAGAGATACCTAGAAACCATCTCCATTCATTACCTCAACCACAGTGAGAGAAAAATCATTATGAAACAGAAATTACCATCTGAACACAATGCTTATGCAGGAAAATGCTGGTTCAGCTTTCGCCAGCACGCTCATCATCATAAACAAGAACATTTACTGAAGCGAGAATGCAAGTTTTTCTGGGATTTCTTTATAGCAGTCAGAACATCAGACTGGGAAACTTAGGGATGTTCTAAATGAGGTGACATTACTACTTGAAGCAACTGTCACAACCATCCTCTATGCAGGTTATATGGAAGCATAGGGGGAGCAGTCAGAGGCTGGTGAGGAGTCTCAGACCCCCAGTCTCTGTCCACAGCTCAGCCTGAGCCTCAAGAATCATCCCTCTTCCCTGTGTGTCTCTGTCACCCCAGATGAACCACTTGCAGACATGACAACTCACACAAACATGAACCCTAGATCAGCTCATTCTCTAATAGCTTCTATTTCACAGACTAGATGAGAAAATACTCACCCAGCACCTACGTGCTTCTCAAGCAGCGGGCCAGTGTGATAGTCACAAAACTCCTGCTTGTGTGAAGGGAGGTGGCGAGACCCCTAGATATGGGTCATGGTTGGGTGATTTCAACTCCCTCTGAAATACAATTATCACTTCACCTGTAGTTTTCATGACAGTGCATGTTTAGGCAGTAGAGACCACTAAGAAACAAGAAACAAATAAGTCCTTTTCAGGTCCCAATTCCCAGAAACAATTAGAAATTTCTGTGGGCATCTCCATGCAGAGAGAATTTGAGTGCTTGGAGAATCCTTTCCTAACAGCTAGAGGAGCGCGGTCCCATAGGGTGCAAGGAGAAAAGTTTGGTGTCTGAAAGATGAAGAAAGCTCAGTGAAGCCTGTGTATTTTTCCCTATTGTAATTGATGCACAAATATACATACATATGAGTGTGTTTTCATAAGTGTATTGGCTTAAAATACATAAACATAGAAATTATATAGAATTATAGAATTATACACATAGGATATACTTGTATGTAGATGGATACATCTATGTGTATGTATATGGGATATATTTGTATGTAGATGAGAATAGTTAAATATGATCTTAGCATTTTTTTTAAGAATGCAACATTGTTAGTGGGTGTAATTACCATGGTTTAAAGTGTGTCCCTAGAACTTACTACTACCTACAAGGAGATGATGATTACTTCCCTGCATATCCTAGGCTCTTGTGACCCACGACCAACATTCTGCTTTACTGAGGGCACCTAATTTACATCCCACATACAGATGATCTCATGTAGTATTTGTTCATTTGTGCCTGAATAACTTCTCTCAATTTAAAATCTTCGCAGCTTATCTACTTTATTCACAATGAACTGTCCTCATTTCTGAGATGTAGTAGTCTTATTTTTGTTTGTTTGCTTGCTTATTATTTTAGAGAAAAAGGTAAAAATAAAATTTCATAAGAAAATAACAGGAGAATAAGGCTATTTAATGTATTGCATGTTGTTATCTATAAAATGGGGGCTCCAGGTACAAGATATGGGCATAAAAATTTCTCCAATCGATATTAACACAAACTTTCCTTTTCAATGATCTAAGAGACACTAATAGAACAACTGACTCGCACTTTTCTCTTTTCCCTACTGTCCTTTCCCTTTAAACTCATCTTACTTCATTTTTTCCCTTTGAACAATTTCTTCCCATTTCCCAATATATATAGTGTATTTGAGACCTCATTTACTTTTTCAGTTTCTCACACAAGGGAGACAGTATGGTGCCTACTCATGTGAGTCTGATTTATTGCACTTATGAGCACGGTCTCAAGTTGCATCCATTTACCTATAAAACTCTTAAGTTTATCCCTCTATGCCTCAGTTGTACTCTATTGTATAAAAATAGCACGTCTTTTTAATCCACTCCTCAATTGATGGGCATTTGCTTTGTGTCCAAGTCTTAGCTATTATGAACTGTGCTGCTGTAAACATGGGTGCATGCATATCACTGTGGTATGATGTTTATAATTCTTCTGGAAAGATACCCAGAAGGGGAACAAAACAAAAATGGGTGGAATGGGTCCTCTAGTTCTAATTTTTGAGGAATCTCTACACTGTTTTTTACAGTGCTTGTACAAGTCTGCAGTCCCACCAACTGTGGAGAAGAGGTCCTTTTCCCCCACAACCCTTCCAGCATTTGTCATTGGTTGATTTCTTGATGGTAGACATTCTCTCTGGGGTGAGATGGAGTCTCAGGGACATTTTAGTTTGCATTTCTTGAGTGACTAGTGATGCTGAACTTTTTTTCATATATTTATTTGCTCCTTGTGTTTCTTCATCAGAGACATTTGTATTTATCTCTCATGCCAATTTGGGAATCTGATTTTTTCAATTATTTATATGTTCTAAAAACAAGCTTTTATCTGAAGGACAACTGGTTAAAATATTTTCCCACTCTATGGGTTGTTTTTTCATTCTGTTGGTGAATTTTTTGCCGTGCAAAGGCTTTTCAATAAGATGAGATACCAGTTGTTGATTCTTTGGTGCATTTGCCATTTCTGTCTAGGTTTTGTTCATGAACTTTGTACCTACGCCTGTGAATACAACAAGCATTGTTA
>NW_004955603.1:171548-172910 GCF_000276665.1 Chinchilla lanigera
TGATGAAGAACATCCTTGTCTTGTTCCTGATTTTAGAGTGAAAACTTTTTAAATCCATTTCATATAATATTGGCTGTTGGTTTTTCATAGATGGCTATGATCAGATTGAGGTAAAGACCATCTATTCCTATTTTCTATAGGAATTTTATGATGAATGCATGTTGGACTATATTAGAAGCTTTTCCTCCATCTATTGAGATGATCATGTGGTTTTTGTCTTTGGCTCTGTTGATTTAGTGTACTACATTTGTTGATTTGCATATGTTGAGCCATTCCTGCATTCCTGTGGCAAATCTCACTTGGTCATGGTGCATAATCTTCTTAATGATTTGCTGCGTTCTCTTTGCTAGTATTTTATTTAGGATTTTTACATCTATATTTATTGTGGAGATTGGACTCTAATTCTCTTTTTTGGGTTTGTCTTTTTCTGGTTTTGGTATCAGGAAAATACTTACCTCCAAGACTGAGTTAGAGAGAATTGCTTCCCTTTCAATTTCATTAAAGAGTTTGAGGAGTATTTGCATTATATATTCTCTAAAATTCCTGTAGAACCTGCAGTGAATCCATTAGGACCTGAGATTTTCTTTGTTGGTAAATTTTTTACTACATTTTAAATTTCTTTGATTGATGTTGGATTATGAAGAATTTTTGTATATTATTGATTGAACATTGGTAATTTGTACATATGTAGGAATGTTTCTATTTGTTCTGTGTTTCCATCCTATGAGAGTAAAAATTTTCAAAGTAGCTATTGATCTTCTGAATTTCCACAGAATCTGTAGTGATTTCACCTTTTACATTCCTCATAGCCTGAATTTAAGTCTTTCTTTTTTTTTTTTTTTATAAGATTGGGTAAGGATTTATCACTTTTTTATTATTTCAAACTCTAACACTTTCATTTAATCTTTTTTATTGTTTTCTTAGTCTCAGTTGCATTACTTTCTGCTGTGATCTTTACAATTTTCTCTCTTGTATGGGCTTTGGGCTCTACTTAATGTTCTTTCTCTAAAAACGTGAAGTGGAACATTAGGATTTTTATTTGTGCTCATTTTTTCCTGATGTGAGAATTCACTGCTATGAATCTCTCTTATGACTGCTTTCTTTGTGTCCCACATGTTCTGGTATGTTTTATCTGTATTTTGGTTTAATTTTAGATATAATTTATTTTCCTTTTTAATTTCATCTGTGATCCATTGGTTGCTCAGGAGGTGTTATTTAATTTCCATGTATTTATACATTTATGTGGTTTCTTTTGCCATTAATTTCCAATTTCATTGCACTATGATCTTATAGCATGCATGGAATAATTTCGGTTCCTTTGCATTTACTTAAGTATGTTCTGTAGGCTAGAATATGATCTAA
>NW_004955603.1:173326-175119 GCF_000276665.1 Chinchilla lanigera
TGTGTGTTCCTGTCACATGGAGTACTGTTTTCCATCCTTTGACTTTCAGTGTATGAATTACTTGTGATTTAAATGTGTTTCTTGTGTACAACATATTGCTGGATCTTGCTTCTTGATCTATTCTGCCAGTGTGTTTCTTTTGATTGGTTAATTGAGGCCATTTACATTGATGGTTTTAACTGATATTCATTGGCTTATCTTTGCAATATTTTTTTTTTTTGCTGCTAGTTCTCTACTTTTCCTTCTGTTTAATTGCTTACACTACTTGGTAGTTTATTTCTGTTGTTCTTGGAACTATGATCATTTTTATCTCTATCTAGTATACCCTTCAGTACCCTTTGTAGGATTACTTTGGTCATCATGAATTTCTTCAGTTGTTGTTTGTCATGGAAGTACCTTTTTTCTCCATTAATCATGAAAGATAGTTTTATGGGGTACATCAAGCTTGGTTGGAATTCCTCTTCTTTCAGAACTTGAAATACTTCACTCTAAACTGTTCTTTTGACCTAAGGTTTTCTGTTGAGAAGTAGGTTGTGATTTCAATGGGCTTTACTTTATAAATAATCTGTTTCTTTTCTCTGACACCTTTTCATACTGGGTTCTAGGACTGAATTTCTGGGATCTTGATTATTGTGTCTGGGTCTAGATTTACTTTTGTTATGGCTAATCAGAGTTCTATATGTCTCACTTACTATATGTCAGATTTTTTTCCCCAAACTTGGAATTTTCTGCTATTCTGCAAATAGTTTTTAATGTCATTTGTGTTGACTGTTGCTTTTTCATTGATACCAATTATTCTTATATTGTTTTTCCTTGTGGTTTCTTGCAGCTGTTGAATTGTTATTTCCTGATCTTTTGTTATTATCAAGAAATCTTTCCTTTCATGATAACTAGGTGCGATCCTAACCTCAAGGTCAAAAAAAAAAATCTATCTTAAGTTTCATTTAAGCAGTTTTACCAGCTTTCAGTGGAATTTTTAATTTCCTGTATATCTGTTTGAATCCATTTCATACATTCAGTGTCTTTCCTATATTGATCATTCATCTGAAGAATCCATTTCATACATTCAGTTTCTTTCCTTTCGATAAGAAGATGATGATCTTCTTATCATCGTCTATATTTTTATCTATCTCTATCCTAGATTTGCTGAGCAATTCTTTATAAATATTGACTTTTTTTTGCATGAGAGATTATTTCTGATCTTATTTCCTCTATAGTCTCGTAGGTTTGTTTCTGTACTTTGATTGCTATCATTTCAGAAATGTCAAGTGTGTGTCTTTTGTTTTCCATTTTTTTCTCTCCTGCACTGGTTCTAGATGAGCTGAAGGTCTGAAGTTATAGTTTGATTCTACATCTTGTTATTTACTGTTTCAAAAGTTTTTATTTTGTGTTTTGTTTTTATCCCTGTAAGTTTTTGTAGTAGATAGTTTTATCACTAGTATCAAGGCCTCTTTTGGTAGTGTTTATTCTTCAGGTATGTCTTCTTATGTAGAGATTCTTGATTTGTGTCTGTCCCAATAACCTACTTTTCCAATTAATTAAGTGTGAAATGTTGGTATCTGTTTTGCTCAGTCCCCAGTCCTTTGGTGCTGGGATGTGTTGAGGTTAGTACCCCAGAACTTCACAGTTTTATTACAGAGTGAGAATAACTGATTAAAACAGATATGACATCCTAGGTAAAGTAGTATAATTATCAATAACAATAGTATCAAGCATGGTTTATAAACTAATAAACTGTGGTAACTATTAATTTTGTATCTTTAGCCATAGACACAAAATCTATGGTTATATTA
>NW_004955603.1:178655-179572 GCF_000276665.1 Chinchilla lanigera
CATAAGTACATTTTTTAAAAGTTACATTTTGCAACATTTACAAAAAGTTTGGTAAATTTATGAAAATATGTTTAGAACTATAATTATTACACTTTGAAAATGCAGCTATATGTACTTTATGATATGTTATTTCATTTATATAAAATTTCAGAAGAGCTTGGAGCAATCAGCTTATATGTAACCCAATTTGTGAACAGAGCCTGGAGGACAAGAGTTAGAGACCAGCCTGGATAACTTAGTGACTCAGTGAGAAGCAGCCCAAGATCAAAATGGAGAGGAGTTGGATGAAGCTCAGTACGGAATCCATGAGTTCAAGGTGTTAACACACACTATGAAAATAATGATTTTTTTCCAGAGGAAAAGCTAATCACATTGGTTACTCTTCCTTTCATATTAAGAAAAGCAAAGAAAAGCTTAAAAATGACTTAATGATATTATTACTTGAAATGTATAGGAGATTTTGAGGGTAGTAAGTATTTGTCTAATGCAACTGGCTGCTATCTGAAAAATATGAAATTTTCCAATGTTTAAAATTATCTAGTATATCTTATAAAATTCTCTATACTTATGATAGATTTTAAAATATGGAGGTCACACTACAGGGAATAATATAAAATGGCAGTTTGAAATAAAAATACATTGTTAAGAAATAAAGCCATAAATATTAATGCAAAAGCAGGATTGCGGCATCGTTCTGGAAGAGAGAAGAAAAATGTGTTTGATAAGTATATGAAATAAAAAGAAATATCTAGAAATACAAAAATGAAAATGTGTATTATTTTAAGGTCCAAAACTTTTAAGATGTTTGAAAAAGAAACTTCAAATATACATTCTCTCTTTGAAAAATATTTAAAATTTGAAGAGAAGCTTCTCATAGTATATAATAATTCATACCCAAATAATACTTTTCATATTCT
>NW_004955603.1:180722-195039 GCF_000276665.1 Chinchilla lanigera
GTCTCTTTTACCTTATTCATCGGCGGGCACCTCATTCTTGGAACCTGTCACTATAGTTAATACCAACATTCTGGTTAGTCAAAATATAAGATTTTTAGCTTTTATATGTTTTTATAAGCTTGTTTTTAGACCTTAGAGTTGTTCTGATCAGGAGAGCCGTCTTCAAAGTATTTTTTTTTTCCCCCGGTACCACTAACTCACAACCTCTCGCTTGCCGGGCAGGTGCTGTGCCGCTGAGCTAAATCCCCAGCCCTCAAAGTATTTATGAGGCTGTTGTGTGGAATATTGCACTGGTGCCAGGTGGACTACTTGGTTTAGTGTTGCTAAAAGCTTCATTTTATTAACAATTTTTCACTTTCTAACATTCAACATTAATTTACTAAAGCCTCCCAGAATTACTGTACCTTGGTTCCATTTTTACCTTCAATATGGTCCGTAGTTTCTTCAGATATGGAGAGCTATGAGAGAAAGTATCTGGAAGAGGGACAGCTGCCTTTGGGCATAAGTACGTAATGAGGAGCATGGTGACCCATGCACAATATCCCATGTGAGAAGTGAAAGTGAAGTGGGTCCCTAGAACTCACTGAAATCACAACCCCCTTGGCTACAAACTGCACACTCGATTCACAGGGCAACATATGAAGATTTTTTCCATGAAAGAACAGGCGTCTTTTCTGAGTTTAGCAAGACACCAGACTGGCTATGGAATTAAACAATGACTACAATTAGTACAATTTGCTTACCCATAGTTGATTTGTAATCAAGCCTGCTGCACAACTAATTCTATGTGTACTTACACAACAATTACATCAACTTGCATTTTTATAGCTACAATTCAGCACTTATTATAAAAGCAGAATCTCGCTCTAAATCACTACTCTCTGTTCAGTAAGGGACATAGGAGAGCATTCCTGACTGAAGATGCGAAAATCACAAACATCACACACATCTGAGCAGCCAAGAAATCTGCACACTTCTCCCAGATGAGCCTGCATGCCCTGCATTCATGACTTGGAAGCACAAATACACAAACAGAAAGAAAACAAGCAGTGACTTATGCAGAAGTCTTGGCCAGGGCCAAGACGCTTCATAAATAGAAGCAAAATGCACATGAAAAGTGGGAGACAAGCCAAGGAAGGATACAAAGGCTCTCATAGGATGAGGATGCTTTGAGAAGCTCTGGTCTCAGGGAAGGTCCTGATGAGACGCTTGGGTTTTGATGTGGTGGACCACCTGCTTGTGCCTGCAAAGACAGCAAACCAGAGAGAATCAGGTGAGATCATGTTTCCCAAACACAAAATGTCATGGAAAATATCAGTGCTGCAGAATCTGTACCTGTGTGTTTTTCAGGAACATACCTAAATAGTATTCAAATTCTACAAAATCTGCAGTATGTCTGTGGTTGTTCCTTTTATCAGTCGTAAACATAGACTATCAGCAGAATGTAGCAGAGGTGTTAGAGAGGCCAAGGTTCAGAGCATGTGTCCTTTGAGTAGAGACCAATGTGCACTGAGCCCCATGGGCATGACAAAGGTGGAGATGCGGGCAGAGCCTGGGGATGGAGACTGTGGGGCCACAGCCCCATGCTGTGCCCTGCTGACTGCTGACAGCTTCCAGTTTAACCCTTGCTCCTCCTGATCACTGGAGCCGGGTGCAAACAGGAAGGAAGTGTGAGTTTCATGACATATAGCACAGTATCTTGAACATTATTCTGTCCTTGAAGATGCCACCAAAAAGTCATATAGAAATTTTTGTTTTCATTACAAAAGGTATTGGTACTTTGCTTGTATTTAAATTGTGACATTGACAATTTGCAATTGCTAAAATGTGGAAGCAACACAAATGTCCATCCACCCGAGGATTGGATAAGAAAATTGTGGTACTTTTATAGAATGGAATATTACTCAGCTGTAAAGAAAGATAAACTCGAGGCTTTTATAGGTAAATGGTCACAACTACAGACCCTACTCATAAGTGAAATAAATCAAACATACATATGCGAGCACCGCATTGTTTCACTAATGTAAACCCTGAAAGAGTTAATTTAAACGTGGAGGTATGATAGACATTGTGAAATGATAGGAAAGCACTCAAGGGTAAAGGGTAACTGGGATGTGGGAAAAGAGAAGGGAAAGAAGGAGAAATTTTATATGTATATATATGTAGGATAGTTAACATGGTTGTTCTACTGTCTTGTATTTCTTTGCTGAAAGAAACTGTCAATGAGTCCTTGGTTGATCAGTATTGCATGTCTATATCTCTTTTCATGAGAAACCATTTTGAAGATATCAATATGTAATACAACAAGCATTGGTAATTTCCTACCACTTTGTTTGTAACTCTGTATTGTCTGTACTGTTCTTTTGCAATTTTGTAAAATGTTGTCTGTCTGTTAATATTTTCCTCCTTTTATTTTTAAAATAAAAAAAAAATAAATTGAGGCATTGGTACATATACCTGTTGTACCTTGATGATTTCTATCCCACTCCTCTCATCCCTTTTGTCCACTCACCTTCCCAGTAACACAGTGTTTAGTTCCCTGTGCAGAAACTCAGAAGCAAGACAGGTCAGTGCGGAGATTTTTACAGCTTTCTCTAAACAGGATTAATTCATAAAAGTATTTCTTTCCATACTTTATCTTTCAACTTTTCACTTTGCTAAGGCAATTTTTTTAACTTTTTGTAAAATTTCTAAGGTGTTTCTCAAATTTTTTGTTGTATCTTTGCCATAAGAGAAAATAAGCATACACAATGTTTTTAATGTGTGAAGTATTATACATAGTTATAAAAATATTTTGACTGTGAGGTAAATTACATGTTTTCTCAGTATCCATAAATCCATATCTATGTCAAAGTATCTATCTATATGCTTTGGTAATTTTTTCTATCTAGTCTTTCATGATTTATACCTATTATCATTGCCATTTTGCCTAACACATACTGTAGTAAAGTAGAACACGGTATAGCCCTTAACAAAAACCTCAGATTCTATTATATTAATAGTGAACATTGAATAAGATATTCAGCTCAGAGGATGTATTTATTAAATCTTTATTATAATCATTACTTCATATGGATACAGTGCTATTTAAAATTAGGTCTTATGGGATATAATGTAAACAATTTGATTTGGTTATTGAGTACCACGATCACTTTGAGCACAAATTGTGTGTTTCTTCTGTACATGACTATGTCTCCATGGGAGAATATTTGTCTATGTGCTCTGTGTGAACATCTCTTCCTCACTGTCCTTGTGCACATATGTATGTGTTGATATATTTGTATGAAAGGCTATGTGGTTAAATTCGACTTCCTCAGGCAGATCTTACATTTGTCAGGAGGGAATCACAGGAGTTTGTTTTCCTTGAAGACAAGCTGATCTTGTAAAAGACTGAAAGATAGCTCATCTTATTTTTATATCAAGTATCTCTTTAAACATTGTTTTTATTACTTCAACTTTTATTGGCATCCTGTTAAACTAATTCTTAGACTATAGATTTTGGATGTCTACTGTACGGTTAAATGTAAAAGTACTGAGATATTTCAAAGATACTGGGCTAAAGCTGAGAAGAGAAAGGAAGAGCATCATGAGATACCACAGACAAAGGAAGGGACTGATGGGTAGAGGAGAAATATCAAAGGACATGGGATGTAGGGAGAGGTACAGGGGGCTCAGAGGGGAACAGCAGTGGGTGGGAACCCGGAGAGCAGCTGGAGAGGAAGAAAGCAGATGTTGGGGGAACATCAGAGAGAAAGAGGAAAAAATGAAGTCAGAGTCACCATCCAGGAAGTATGGGTGCAGGAAAAGCCGTAGGAGGAAGAAGAAAAGAAAAACGTTATCATCAATACACATGGAAAAATATAGAGTAAAAAGGGGAGGACATGGGTGAGTGCATGTGTGTGTGTGTGTGTGTGTGTGTCTGTGTGTGTGTCTAGAGAAAGAAGGGACTGTTGAATAAAAACAGGAAGAGAAGAAACATTAAAGCACAAAAATCCCAGCCCAAAACAGAGAAAACAAGGACATCTGCAACTGAAAAAGGGACAGATAAAAATTGAAATCACAAAGAAATTTTGGGGCAAGAATAAGGTACAAAACAGGGAGAATAAATTAAAAGGTAAAATTAGTCACAGAGGGCTGGGGATTTAGCTCAGCGGCAAAAGCGCCTGCCTGGCAAGCTCAAGGTCATGAGTTCGGTTCCTGGTACCGGAGAAAAACCAAAAAAAAAAAAAAATTAGTCACAGAGTTGAGAGGAGCCAGTGGGAAAAAAACAGCGTGCAGAGGAAGAGACAGCAGCAACCCAGAAAGAAGATGGTTGTGGGAGAAGTACAGAGAGAGAAGAGTTCAAATGGAGAGCTTGCCAAGGTCAAATAACAGAGATGCAAAAAAGGGATCTAGAACAGAAAGATGAGAAAACCAGAGTAGGAAACACATCTTGGAAAAGAAAATACACAGGGAGTCAAGAGGAGAAGAGAATAAACCCAAGAAAAGAGTGACTTGGATAAAAGGAAAGCGTGGGCTTACACTGGGGAAAATTCTTAGAGGGAGAAGAGAAAATTGAGGAATACTGAGAGCAGCAATGAAAGTAGAACCAACATTAAGGAGAATGTGCAGACGCCGGGGAGTGGAGTAAATATTATTGTAATCTTTTATGCCATCCTTTGAGGGTGTGGTGCTGTCTTTGTCTTTCTTTTTCTGAGGCAGGGGAGCTTCTATCTCGCCACTTCTCCATAACTGGCCTTACTTCAAAAGGCTGAAGCAATGTAGGGATTCTGCCAATTACTAAGCACACCTCCTCACTTATGCTTTCAGTATCTGCAGAAATAAGCACAGGATCCATTGGGGACATATTTCCACTGTGAGTCAGGTATGGTCTAAAACTCCATTGATCATCTGACTTCCATAGATTTTTTTCTCTTATTATTAGAGGGCCACAAGAATATTTTAAATCTCCTGAAAGTAGTATTAGTTTATATCCAGTGTTCACTGTTCTGCAAAACTTCTGATCATTTTCTGTCCCAGTGTATCCTTACTTTTGGAAAAGGTCATATGTCTCTCTAGGAAGATGGAAGAAGGGTTAACAGTAAGATTCCAGTAGCCCTGATGTCCTCTGTGAGGGACAGGGCAACATTTTTACTCAAGGAGTGCTGGGTCTGTAAACAGCTTGAAGTCTGGGAACTGGCTGAGGAGCAATGATTCTTTGTTTTACTGTTTGAAGTAGATTTTTGTTCATTTTCCTGAAATTTTTTCTGTTTTTACAAATCTAATAAAAGCTTAGTAGGCAGCCAGTCTATTTCACTTCTGAAGACACAGGGATTGATGAGCCAGTGCCACAGGTCTGCACGGTTCAGAAGAGGTTCAGAACATCGCAATCATTGCTTTGCTGTTGCTTTCCATTGCAGTCACTGGTTCCTCCATTCCTTTGGTGACTGAGCGCTGCATGTTGGCACCTACCGCTCAAAAGTCCGTTCACACACACTGCATTTAATTTCCCCATTGAGTGATTACAGCCCCACTGTAAAATCTGACAAGCAGAGAACAGTGGTGGAGACTTTCGAGGATGCTGGTGCTCCCCTCACAAAACTGTTTCTGGGCTTGGCAGGGATGAGACGGTGCAGCCCGTGCTCACAGTGTTGCAGAAATTCTTGATTTTTCTGGGATGTGAAGACACCAGAGGGCAGAAACTGGGACACTTAAAATTTGGTCTCCACAGAGAGGGTCACTGTGCAAGCAAAGGACCTTTGATGATGTATTTAAAGCCAGAACTTAAACACAAAGGTAGGCTTGGTAAAGGTAACCTTGTGTGACAGGGAAACTAAGAAATTGATGGTTTTGAAGGAAATATGTACCTGGCCAGGATGCATGTCGAATTTTCCTCATGAAATGTTATATATTTAGAATTTCCAAACTTTTACCTCTTTTTGCCTGTTGTACATTCGTTTTCAATGGTTCCTTTTTTCTATTTTTAGCTACTAGAAATACTTCCTCCTGCATGGTAGAGTTGCTTCTCCATCTTGTCTTCCAAGATTCTTGTTGTCAGGAAAAATTTTTACCATGAACTTGTGAACTGCAATATTGAACAAGCTCCCATGTTGATGGATGGACATAAGAACATGTGAACATGAACACTGAAATCTCACTGGGGACACACGTGGGCCCTTGGCTAACACTGAAGAAGTGGACCTGTGGCACGGAGGGTGCTCCATCAGCTGTTGGAACTCATGCCTAGGAAAACACTCATGGAAACAGATGACATTCATTGCCAAGAATTACTCAGAAATGTAAAACCACAGAATTAGGAGAAACTCTCAGATCCAAGGAAACACTAAACATTGAAACACAGATGTGATTGCTGAAAAAGATTTCCACCTTTTGCTTGAACTGTCCATAAAACTATGTTTTTCCTGACGCATGAGACTGTGATTTACTTAATCTTTTGTTTTCATTTGGCCTCTAATGTTACAGCAGTGGTCCCGTGTGTCTCAGTGCTCACGGACACCTGTTACCAATGTGTCCTGCTAGCGCTGAGGCTGACTCATTCTTGTGGCTGTAGTGCTCTGTGACACAACAGACATCACTGTTTTTCTCATCATTAACACATATCTTGGGGATATTTACTAAGTGATATGCATGAGCCATAGCACTCAATAAGCAGAATGCATTTTTCTGAATTTTATCTGGCTGGTACCTTAGCTTGGAGAATGAAGGTTCTTGGCTTTGTTTGCTGGAGACACTGGTGTTCACAGGGAGAGCAATGAAACAGAGCTCTGCTCTGTAGGCTTCTGTTCTATTCCACATGCATCTCAGAGACACGTTTTGCTCCTGAGCCACCACTCCTGTTAATATGGAAGAAACTATAAATCCTGTAAAACTGTGATCTTAAGTCATCCATACATTATTCCCTCAATATACACCTTTCTCCTATTAAAATATATAGAATTTGTGGCATGAGCATCATGAAAGAGGTTTCACTAAATGCAACGAGTAAGGACAAACCACAGATTCACTGAATCACAGTCTACAATTTGGTAAGGTTTACAATTTATCACTGTCAATGTAAAAACTCAAGATGTGCACTCATAACTCACAATGACATCTCCTCTGAGGGAAAGAGCAGATACTGATCAGAGTATAGAAACGACTGTGCCTGATGCATCAGGACAGAGATATAATGCATGGCAACTCACATCAAAAACGTGTAACTTGAAAGAAATTTCTTTTTAGGGAAATGTAGAGGCAAATGGAACACACACATCCTATAAAATTTTGTCCTAGCTCCCTGAAAACAGATGTTCCTGCTTTTGCTTTTATTGGACAGGGTAGGTTTTGCTCCCATGCAGAAGTTAATGCAAGATCATAGGCACTTTCAGATTTGTATAGAACTGATTTTAATGATGGTGCTATCAGTGTTCAATTATTACAAAAGACATCAAGTTAATACATAAAAATTTGCACATTTTTATATGGTACTTATACCAGAAAACAATAGTTGAGAATTAATACATGTAAATGTGTCAAAATTAAAATAACATTTAAAAACATTTACTTGATAAGAAGTCATGAGGTAGAAGTAAAAATATGAAACAGAAATCTGAACCTGACATATTACAATATATTTCTAAGATTCCTGGAGGTGTAGAGAAAAGAGAGAATTAAAAATATTAAATTAGATAAAACTGATTTAAAACATCAAAATCACTGATTTGCATGTTATCATGTTAAAGAAAAATACAGCAAAAGTTTTTTAAAACTACTGAGCATAGAAAAATACATTTCATGCAGTGAAAATAAACACATAAAATTAAAGAAATATTAACAACTCAAAGTTAAACATTAAGTGATACAAAAATAAGTATTTCAAAACAAGCATTTAAACTGAACAGCATTGCAATGGGTGCACAACGGCACTTGCTTCATCCACCCATTCACTGAAGGCCACTTAGACTGACTGTGTTTCTCAGTCACTGTGCGTAACAACGCAGGAATCATGCAAGTGCAGGAATCATTAAAATATTATGAATGACTTTCTTTCAGATAAGAGGTATGAGGTGAAAGTAGAATGAATGTTCAAATATAATAAAATTATTACAGTAAAATACATTGCCACTAGTCCACTTCAAAATATGTCCTCCATGCTTCAAACAAACCTATTTTGTCATTCTGGCCACTTAGTGAAGCTTTGGAAGTCCTCCTTTATGAGGGTCTCTAGTTGCACGTTTATGACCACTTTGATGTCCAGAAGTGACTCCAAACATTTAGTTCTTCTGGTCATTTTGACTTTGGGAAAGTGCAAGAGGGTGCATTTACCAGATCCAAAGAATAAAGTGGATGAGACAGGCTGTAATACATTTACAAATCTTTACAGTAACACAGCAGTTGGCAGCAGCATTCAACTAATTGTTGGTTACCTTTAAGGAACTCATGAAAGAGAAATCCCAGAACTGGTTCTAAAAGTTACAGGAATAGGAAAAGTGGGCTTGTAGGGAGAGAGGAGATTTTCAGGGCATTTGTGACTGTGTGTCTTTTATTCTAATAAAATTTTAAAATGCAAACACTCACCTTATGCTTCTATCACACCGTCTATGTACTTACAGTAGTGAGAGTGAGAGAAATTGTATTATTTCTATTTTTAAATTCTTCAGGCTCTTCCATACTATTCTCCACAATGGTTGTTAAAATTAACATTTCCACCAATAGTGTGTAAGGACCAACTTTCTGACATATACCTGTCAATATTAATGTCCTTTTTCTTTTCAGCCATTATGAAAGAACTTAAGTTATGTCCAATAGTTGGTTTAATTTAAATTTTCCTGATGATTACTCAATTGAATTTTTTCTTTTTCTCCTTTTCTTAGAATGTTCTCTTCATTTACCAGCTTTCCAATTTCATCTTTCTTTGAGAAATATCTGTATCCTTTGCAGACTTTTCGTTCATTATATTTGTTCTCTTACACTGAACAACATGAGAAAAGAAAGCACAATAACGGGAAAATTGTATAAGTGACATAAATAAAGACTAAGAGCACTACTAGAATAGTGAGAGCAGACACCAGCAGAAAGAAAAAATGCCTTTCAGAACACAGGAGATGAGATATTTAAGGTGCTGAAAAAAGGAAACTGAAAATACCAGGAATTACATAAGAAAAACCCATCTTTCCAAAAGGAGAGAGAAAAGAAAATTTTCAGATAAAAAGTTAAAGGATTCCAGGTTGAGGTTTTAAATCTTGCTTATCAATATGTAGACTTCTTTTACACTTTGTCAATTGGAACTAAATTGTGGTTTTGACAGTAGAATCAAAATGTAAAGCTCTAAACTAAACTATGAACATTTATGTAAGTTTATGTATGATTTTGTTGCATTTTCATAATGACTCAATTTATAAAATCTAACTGTCATGTTCTTTGACACTGAGTCTATTTAGTTACTTAATATGTATTGTTGCTGTATATAACCCACTTCAAGGACAGATTAAGAGAAATATCAGAGAATTGGGTAGAATTGAAGAGAAAATGAAGAAAATGGTAGCTAGGATTTCCCTTCTTAATTAACCTCTGAGAGATTTAGAATTTTCAGAATCAAACAGCAAATTAAACCACATTGTTATTTATTTATTTATTTATTTTTTCTGGTACTGGGAATTGAACTCATGATCTTGCACTTGCCATGTAGGCGCTGTGCTATTGAGCAAAATCCCCAATTCCCACCACAGTGTTTTCTACATGTGTATTTTCAGTTTATTTACTGTTTAGCCAGGTAACAACAGAAATTATCAAGGACATTTGGATATATAATTGATTTGCTAAGATAATATTTATTCTCAGCAATGTAGTATATATAACACATCTGGGAATAAATACAGAGATTTAACAGAATAGCTTGTAAAGACATTTTTATTCTAAGAAATGAACAGGAGTATTCTAAGGTGCTACAAATACTTCCCTGTTGACTAGGCCAGTAACTCAAAGATATTCAGTTTTCAAACCTTTTCAGCTGCACAATATGTTTTGTGTAATTCTATGTATATGTGTTAGATTTTGAAACACAGAACACATTATAGGGATAAATGCAATTAGAATCAGGAGTACACGCCTGAGAATGAAATCACATAAATACTAACATAGACCGAGAATGAGTGATGTGTGTCATAAAAAATGACAAAAAGTGTATGTTGTTGTATACAAAAGAAACACAAATATGTAGTTACATGAAAGTTATACCATGTATTTCATTAAAGCATTATTTTATTTTAAGACAAATCTTTTGTCTTGAAACAAAAAAAATTTCAGTATTCACTACCTCTTTGTGAAGTGATCAAAGTTAAAGCTAAGGTTCAAATGATACTAAGGAAATCACACACAAATAGTATTGCTTACATTGTGCAATCTCATATTAATTCTTTTTTTTTTCCCTCCAGTACCAGGAACCGAACTCAGGACCTTGCGCTTGCCAGGCAGGCGATTTGCCGCTGAGCTAAATCCCCAGCCCCCTCATATTAATTCTTGACCTGATGTGTTGACATGACAAGACATAAGAGTCCTGTTTCATGTCACTCACATACAGAAGGGACCTCTCCTCTTGTAAAAGACATTGTAAAATATTTAAAATAAATCAAAGAATTGTGAATAGTTACACATTGCACTTTATTGAAAGTTGCTAGATAATGCTTTCATTAAATCATAAATAATGCAAAGAGAAGATGCATTGTTTCCCTTTTTTTCCATTTAGATTGGAAGCCTATTGGTTGGTGTCCCTCACACCAAGGTGGGCTGTCTGTCTTGGATCCAAAAATCAAGTGGGAGTAGCTGTAATCAACTCCAAAAATGGTGAAATCAAACCAAAATTATCCAAAGTCACAAAGGATGCTACATATTAGTAAATGAAAAACAATCCACTAGAAACGTAACTTACTGATTATTCAAATGTATAGTCAATATTCCATAATTATTTTTGGAACAAGATGTTATAAATTATATTTCTTTCTTTTTTTTTTTGTTTTTTTTTGTTTTTTCTCCGGTACTGGGAACTGAACTCACGACCTTGCGCTTGCCAGGCAGGCGCTTTTGCCACTGAGGTAAATCCCCAGCCCCATAAATTATATTTCTTGATACTTTGTTTTGCTATTTAATGTTATTGAGAAAGAATATTAAAATTTCTCATTATTCAAATATAATATTCTTACTTAGATTCTTGAAATCTTTGTTTTATATATTTTAAAGTATATTGTGCTTGCAATGATATTAAATTTTTATGAGCTAGAATTGTTTTTTAGAATATGATAACTGAATTTCCTTAATTTCTATGCTTTTAGGCTGTAGTTATGTCTAGATTCAAAACAATATAACTATTCCATTTTTAAAAGATGTGTTTCTGTCCAGTTATATTTGGTGGGCATAAGGACTATTTCCAAGATTCAACTATTACAAATTGTGCTTCTGTAAACACGAGTGTGCATATATCACTGTGGTATGAGGCTTTTAATTCTTTTGGAAAGATACCAAGAAGGGTAATTGCTAAGTCAAATGGGATCACTTGTCCTAGATTTTGAGGAATCTTCCCACTAATTTCCACCATGGTTACACCAGTCTACACTCCCACTAGCTGTGGAGAAGGGCTCCTTTTCCCCACAGCCCCAGCAGCATTGGGTATAGCTTGATTTCTTGATAATAGCCATTCTTTCAGGAGGGAGATAGAATCTCAGTTTTGTTTTAATTTTTCTTTTGTTTTAATTTGCATCTCTTGAATGATTAGTTTTATTGAACAGTTTTCCCATATTTATTTGGCATTTGTACTTCTTCCTGAGAAGTTTCCATTCATTTCAGATGATGATTAATAGATTGGGCCTGTAAATTTGAATGTTTCTTTTTGTGTTCTTTATATATTCTAAATGTTAATACTTTGTCTGAAAACAAGTGTATAAGAATTTTTCCAATTCTGTGGGTTGTCATTTCTCTGCATGGGTGATTTCTTTTGCTCTGCAAAGATTTTAGTAAGATGAAATCCCAGTTGTTTATTCTTTGTAGTATTCTGGATGACATCTGGTGTTTGGTCATGAAGTCTTTAAAACACAGAAGACATGGACAGATTTCTAGATACATATGAAATACCAAAGTTAAGTTGAGTAGATATAGAAATTTTAAATAAACCAGAATCAGTTAGTGAAAGTGAAGATATTATTAAAGACTCACCAACACAGGAAAGCCCAGGTTGTGATGGATTCACTGCTGAATTCCACAAGAAATTTAAAGTGCGTGGTGGTAGACATGGGTCTAGGTTTAGTCTTCAGCAAGTGAAAAGCCAGTTTTCCCAGCACCATTTATTAAAGAGGCTATCTTTCTTTTGATGAACATGTTTAACTCCTCTGTCAAAGATAAGATGGATTAGTGCCTTTGGGGGTTGCATCTGCATGTTCACATCTAATGCCATCACTAATCAAACACTTTAATCAAATTGCAAAGTTAAATTAACATTACTTTCAGATGACATGATACTCTTCAAAGAAGACCCCAAAAACTCCACCAAATGACCTGTATATCTAGTCACCAAATTGAGTAGTGCAGCTGGATACAAAGCCAGCCCTCAAAAACCGAAATCATTCCTATACACAAGCAACAAACTAACAGAGAAAGAAATTAAAGAGATTTATAACAACAGAAGTAAAAGATATATACATTGAAAATTAAGTATTTTCAAAAAGAGATGGAAGAGGATCTCAGAAAATGGAAAGATATCCCCTATTCATGAATAGGAAGAAACAACATAGTGAAAATGGCCATATTCCCAGAAATGTTATACAGATTAAATGCAATCTCAATCAAAATAACATGAGTATACCTCACAGAACTAGAGAAAAAATTATTAATGTTCATTTGGAACCAGAAGAGACCTAGGATAGCAAAAAGAAGCCTTATCAACAAAGGCAAGTCCGGTGGCATCACAATCCCTAACCTGAAACTATACTACAAAGCCATTATACGACAAAGCATGGTGCTGGCAAAAAAACAGACATGAGGATCAGTGGAACAGAATAGAACATGCAGATGCAACCCCCAAAGGCACTAATCCATCTTATCTTTGACAGAGGAGCTAAACATGTTCATCGAAAGAAAGATAGCCTCTTTAATAAATGGTGCTGGGAAAACTGGCTTTTCACTTGCTGAAGACTAAACCTAGACCCATGTCTACCACCACGCACTAAACTGAAGTTAAAACGGATCAAAGATCTAAACATCAAAACAGAAACACAAAATCACTGGAAGAGAAAATAGGGAGTGATCTTGAAGATGTAGGAGTAGGCAGAGGCTTTATGAACAAAACACAGACCATATGGCTAATACTTCAAAGAATCAACAAATGAGATCCCATCCTAGTAAAAAGTTTTTCACAACAAAAGAAATCACCAAAACAGTGAAAAAACAACTCACAGAGTGAGAAAAAATTATAGCCACTTGTTCTTTTGACAAAACACTTTATCTAAAACATATAAAGAACTGGAAAAAAATCAACCCCCAAATTCAAAGACCCAATCCCAAAATGCCTGTCTTAAATGAATACACACTTCTCAGATGAAGAAATACAAACAGAAAATAAATATATGAAAAATGTTCAACATCACTGGTCATCCAAGAGATGCAAATTAAAATAAGACATATTTGATCTCACTCCCAAAAGAATGGATACTGTCAATAAAACAATAACAAATGCTGGTGGGGCTATGGGGAAAAAGAAATCCTTCTCCACTGTTGGTGGCAGTGTAGACTTGTGTGACCACTGTGAAAATCAGTGTGAAGATTCCTTTAAAAAATAGGGTTAGAGGTCTCACTTGGTCAAGCTATTTCCTTCCTTGGTATGCTCCCAGAAGAATTAAAAACATCATATCACAGCAATATATGTGCACCTATGTTTATAGCAGCACAATTTGTAATTGTCAAATCTTGGAAAATCCCAAATGTCCATCAATGAAGAAATGGATAAAAAAGTAATTGTACTTGTAGTATAATATAACAGCCTCGTTTTACACTAGTGAGACAATGTGGTGCTTGTACATGCAGGTCTGATTTATTTCACTTATGAGTATGGTCTCTAGTTGTGACCATTTACCTACAAAAGCCTCAACTTTATCTTTCTTTATAGCTGAGTAATATTCCATTATATGAAAGTATCACAATTTTCTTATCCAATCCTTGGTGGATGGATATTTGGGTTGCTTCCACAATTTAGCAATTACACATTGTGCTGCTATGAACATAGGTGCACATATATTGCTGTGAGGGAAAGAAGGAGAAATTTTGTATGTATGTATATACAAGATAGTTAACATAG
>NW_004955603.1:196484-205565 GCF_000276665.1 Chinchilla lanigera
TACTGAGGAAGTCTTCCATCCCAAGAGCTGCCATAGTCTCTGGGATTCCCCTGCAGAGAATGTATAAAGAATTGGCCACAGTCAGGTGCCTGAGAATCACATCGGTGGACCTGGACCTGCATCCACTGAAGTAAAGGAAGATAGAATAACATAAGAGTGAGACATTTCCCAGGCTTCCAATAACAATTGGTAAAAGGAAGAGAAGTACAAATTTCAGATTCATAGATGTCATTCTTTAACAGTGCAGGGTTCATATAAACATTCCAAAATATCAGATTCTGTACAGAAAGATAAGATGTGAGGAAAAGTTTTCTTTTAAAATGAATTCAAATTATACACGTTTATATATCTTACAATTTTATTTTGACTATGTATTTTGTATTTTTTAAGGGTTTTTATATCTTAAATATTTCCTTTCCTTATGTAGTATTTTAAATGTATGCAACATTCTGATTTATGGCTTACCAAAGCAAATGTACTTTGGTCTCACAACAGGATGGGTTAGGACCTAATTATTTTTCCCTTAAAGAAAAAGAATGTTTAGTGAAGAGCAGGTGTGTGACTCATTTAAATAGCAACAAGATATGTGAACCTGTCAGCCAGGCTTCAGTGATTATTTCCGTGCTGTATTTTCACAGAGTCAGAGTGGTAGTGATTGTAGAGTGCATATATAGAAATCTTCATATTTGAAATATCTTTTAGAAATGTACTGTAATCATTCCCATCCTGTGAAAATCTTGTTTATTCCACAGAATCATTCCTAAGGGAATATTCGAAGACACTCTGAATAGCAGACTGATTTTCTGCTTGGAATCTTACAAATCTTGTAAATGAGGTATCTTTACTGCTTGGAGCAGTCATCACAGCCATTTTTCTTACTGATTATTTGAACACACATGGGGAGCAGTTAGAGGTTGGTGAGGGGTCTCAGAGCTCAAATCTCTGTCCACAGCTCAGCCTGGATCTCAGGAATCATCTCTCCTCCCTGTGTGTCTCTCTCCCCAGATGAACTGCTTTTTCAGACACAGTGACTCACCCAAACACACACTCTGAATCCACTCATTTTCCCACAGCCTCAGTTTCACAAACTAGAACAGAAAATACAGAAAATACTCACCCAGCACCTTCTTTCTTCTCAACCAGCAGGTGATGGTCATGAAACCTCCTGCTTGTGTGGGAGGCAGGTGGCCAGACCCCAAGATATGGGTCACGGTTGTGTGATCTCAACTCCCCTGAAACACAATTACCACTTCACCTGTAATTTTCATGACAGTGTGTGTTCAGGCAGTTGAAATGACTGTAAAAAACAACTAAAGAAGCAAATAAGTTCTCTCCGGATCCCAATTCCCAGAAACAATTAGAGGTTTCTGTGGGCATCTCCATGTAGAGAGAGTTTGAGGGCTTTGGAGAATCTTTCCCCAACAGCTACAGGAGCGTGGTCCCATAGGATGCAAGGAGAAACTTTGCCATCTGAAAGATAAAGAAAACTCAGAGAAGCCTGTGTATTTTCCTCAATTTTAGTTGATGCATAATAATACATCTGTGTGTGTACTTTCATAAACATATTGGTCTAAAATACATATTTATAGGAATTATTTATAATTAAATGTATAGAATTGTACACACAGAAATACATATATGCCACCTAACATTTTTTATGAGAACAGTTAAATATGATCATATTCATTTTTGAAGAATATGACAGTGTTACTGATTATAATTCCCACGCTTTAAAGTATATCCCTTGAATTTATTACTACTTGCAATGAGGTGATGAATATCTACCCAGCTCAACTCAGGCCCTGCCACCAGTGACCAACGTTCTGTTTCAGAGTGCAATTGATTTATGTCCCACATACACATGATATCATGTCTGTGCCTAGATTATTGCTCTTCATATAAAATCTTTCCTTTTCACCTACCTTATTCACAATGACAGGATTTTACCTTTTCATAATTATGTTTATTGGTATATTTTAAATACACATAATGATCAGGTTCATCACAACAAATTTGTACCTGTGCATCATATATCTTAATTCCACTTCTTTTCCATGCCCCTAACCTCTCCTTAACCCCTGTTTGCCTCCTTAGGTGGAAAAGCTTTGTTTTCATTTTATCCTTCTTTTTCTTTTGTCTTCTTTACATTCCTCCTCCCATTCTCTCATTTCCCCTTCCAATTGAACACTTTCTTCCTATTTCATAATATTTAGGATCTAGTCTAGTTATCTACTCCTTTCTCAAACCAGAGAAATGATGTGATATTTACATATGTGTGTTTGATTTATTTCACTTAAGTGTATGGTCTCAAGGTGCATCTGTTTACCCAAAATGTTTGACTTGTATACTTTTTATGGCTGAGTAATACTCCACTGTATATAAAAACCACATCATGTTTATCCATTCATCAGTTGATGGGCATTTGGGTTGTTTCCAAGATTTAGCTATTAGAAGCCATACTTCTATAAATATGGGTAAACATATATCCTTTGGTATAATGTTTTTAATTCTTTCAGGAAGATACCAAGAAGGAGAATGTTATGGTTTGTGTCTAGATGTCTCCCCAAAGCCTCATGTGAGCATGGAGTGGGCTTCTAGAGTTTTTCATTGATCCATGGTTCAATGCTGGGATTATGGGTATGGGTGCTACACCTACCCTGGGGTGGGTAGTTTGCATACAGTGTAAGGGAGAAAAAGAGGCTGCTTGCTGTTGCTCCCCCTTTTTTGCTCTTGTTGTTTTGCTGTATTCCACTGCCATGAACTGTTGCCTGCTGCCATGTACCACTCTGCCTTGGAGCCAGCCAAGTATGGAATGAAACCTCCATGAACTGTGAGCTAAATAAACCTTTCCTTCCTTAATTTTGAATGTCAGGTATATTGTCTCAGCAATGAAAGAAAAGTAACCAAGACAGAATTTGGTTCCAGATAAGTGGGGTCATTACTGTGACTATACCTGACCATTTAGTTCAAGATCCTTTGGATGTTCAAGATCCTTTGGGTATTCAAGAGCCAATGTCATATTCTTAAAAAAATAAATATGATCATATTTAACTGTTCTCATAAAAAATGTTAGGTAGCATAAGTATATTTCTGTGTGTAGAAATATTTCTACACATTTCATTATAAATAATTCCTATAAATGTGTATTTTAGACCAATATGTTTATGAAAGTACACACACATATGCATATTATATATCAAGAACCATTTCGTTCACGAGCCTTGGGCTTTTGGGAAGTGTTTGGAAAGGTACGCAGATTTCACCTGAAAGAGAACAGCCTTCATCTGTTCTGTATGGGAGATTCTGGTCAGAGCTCAGAAGATCAGAATGCTGATAGAAATCCTGTTGGTAAAGACCAAGTTCAGGACTTTTCTGCTGGGAAGGACTGCATTGATTACTGGGCTCCAGATGATGTGTGTTATGACTTGGCAGAAAGTTTGCATTTTGCTCCTATCCAGAGACTTTGCCTGAGACTGAGATTAAGGGCAGGGGACTGATTATTCTGGCAAAAGAAATTTCAAGGCAGTCAAATGTTGGGGCAGTGGCATGGCTATTGTTGGGGGCTTTTAGCCAGATTCATGCTGCAAATCAAAGCAAAGAGCCAAGCAGGATGATTTAAAATGTTATGAGTTTGGCCAGGAAAAAAATTCCAGTAAAGCTGTGGGCTGCAAAGATAGAGCTGAAGAGATTGCAATTGCTGAGATGGGACAGAATATAAAAGATGGCCTGAGGGCATCACGAGAAACAGCAAGTCTCTACCCTTTGCATCCGCAAAACTGCAAAGGTGAAAGACTTTGCTTTGAGAAGAAAGCCTCAGAGTGCCGTGATTCAGAATGGCAGCGATATAGAGAATTTGTTCCTCAGAATCAGATTCAGAGTGCCCTATGATCCAAGCCCTCAACCCCTACAGCCATGAGAGAGGAAAGCCTGGGATCTTCTCTTACTAAAAAAGCTTTTCCAAAGCAACAGAAATCACCAACAGAATGAAGGGTCTTCATGCTTTAAGATGAAGTTTTACAATATACTTTCATATCACATTTTCTTTATTCATCTATCCATTGATAGCCAGTCAATTAGACTATATATCCTGGGCATTGTGAATCATGCTACAAGAATTGTAGGAGTGTAGCTATTACTTCAAATACTGACTCAATTTCCTCTATATATATACTCATATTGGCAGGTTTGATCATCTATCTGGTAGTTCTATTTTTAATTTATTCAGGAATCTGGCTCCTATTTTCCACAATGGCAACAGTAATATACATTCCACCAATAGTGTCTGAAGATTTATGTTTTGCCACATCCCATTCAATGCTTGAGGTCTATTGTGCTTGTACTCAACAGCCATTCAGACAAGTATGATGTGATATCTCATTGAGGTTTCAATTTGCATTCCCTAATGATTTATGATTTTGAACAGATCTTTGCACACTGGTTAACCATTTGCTTTCTCTGACAAATGTCTATTCAATTCTTTGCCAACTTCTTATTTGGTCTATTTCTGAATGGAATATTATTCAGTCTTTATTTTACATTTTAAAAATTTTTATTCCTCATTTATACTTGTTTTCAGGACATAATGATTAATCTCTTCCTGGAGAATAGTTGGGACATGTACATTTCTTATAGTGATCAGCTTGATAAAAGCAGAGAAATTGACATGGAAGAATTCTACAAGCGATAAAAGCCAAAAAAGGCCAAAAGTAGAGTACTAAACAATCATCAATATATGTTCATCAGGGCCAGGGATATAGCTCAACAGCACAGCTCCTGTCTTGCAAACACAAGGTCCTGAGTTGATTCCATATATATAGATATGAAAAAATACTTTGCAGGCCAGATAGGGTGATGTATTTAAATAGCTGAATGATAAAACTCCCAATCAAAAACACTTTATCCAGAAAAACTGTCATTCAGTAATGAAAGAGAAGTTCCCAGATAATAAATACTGAAGGGATATTGATAGTTTTAAATGCTAATTATAAAAATGTAGATTAGTGCCTTAAAATATTTTTACCAACTGAATCTATGCTGTATATCTAACTGAACTGAAATAAAAATATAAATTTCTAAACAATCCTTGCTAAAGTTTTAGAAGATCAATTTTTATAACAGTAATAATTATGTCCACTAACTTCCTCTATTTTGAAATTGAGCCTACTTGTTTATTTATAAATATCTTGCTGAACTAGGAACCCTTTTAAGGACAGAGGAAAAGAAGATTTGCGGACAGAAGATGAAGAGATTATATAATGGGTTTTCCTGTCCTAAGATAATCTTTGTGATTGAGAATGTTCAGAATAAAGGACTGAATGAACAATTTTGTTTTGCACGATTGCATCTTCCATTTAAGAACTGGGCTTAATCAGGTAAGCATAAAACTCATTAAGGATACTCTGAGTTATGATTGGACCAAAGCTCACACCTGTTCTCAGAAACCAAAACTTGCAACCAGGACAAACGAAGGTTTCACAAGGAATATGATTTCTTCAGGAGATTAGCTGATGAGAATACTGTGTTGTCTGAGTCTGCTTGCTTTTTTCCTTGACACAATAGGATTTAGGAATGTTTCTTAGCAATCTTGATAAATACATTGAGACTTGTCAGAATTTAGCTCAATCTTGTGATATACCGTGGAAGATGCTGTGGTCCTTTAAATCAAACATTAATCATAGTGAAAAGAAAGAAGTCTTAAATGCAGCAGAATTTGGACATGAATTGTGAACGATTTATTATAAGAGACCTGAGGAACTACAGCCAGGGCAAAGACCATTTACCACAATGAGTCAGGCCATCTCAAAAGAGGACCCCAGTGACAACCCTGATGGTAGTGAGGACAAGAAGTAAGTAAACATTTCCAATGCTGTGCCCTGGAAGTGTTGTAAAATATGCATTCAAATTATCCACCATTGATAAGGGCAAGGAAGAAAATGCCTCCATCTTTTTACTCTCCAGAAGAATTTGGCTAAATTTATCTTTCTATCCCCATACTACTCCCCAGAGGGGTAGGTGATCCTTTAAGATATATTTCTAATTCAAGCTACCCCAGACAGAAGGAAAAACTTGTAGAAAAAGGCACTAGACCCTGATAGCTCTTTGGGCACTGTAGCAAAATAAACTACCGAGATATTTTATAACCAAGATGGGAAGAAAACCAGTGAGAAGGAAAACTGAGATCAGAGAAAGGTAGCTGCAACAGTGATCACACTCTAAGGGGGAAATCAAAGTTCTAGGGCTCTAAAGGTGATTAATTTTCTTGGTATAACTGCTGAAAGCCAGGATACTTCCATAGGTCCTGTGATCATGGTTACCATCACCAAAACGCAAGGAACCACCCAGCCCCTGGTCGGTCTATAAAGAGACCCACAGGAAGAGGGATTGCCCACAAACATGAAGGTCTTTAGGATTAAACCTAGCCTTTAAATTGGCCCAACAAGAAATTGAGGGGGCTTCTTGCACCCTTTAGAAGCTCCCATAATTTGGATAGTCTTCACTGCTCAAGAGCCTCAGGTAACTCTAATTATAGAGAAGGGAAAAAGTAGCCCCTTCCTAGATTCAGGAGCTGCTATTTCTGTTCTCCTGTCCACTCCTGGCCTAATCTCTTCAATCAATGTGACTGTTAGATACATAACTGGAAAACCTGTAGCCAAATATTTCTCACAATCTAATCGCTGTAATTGGGATGATTTGTACTTGTTATTTTCTCATTGTTGAGAAAAAATACCCGACACTTGAAGTTAAGAGAGGAAAGGTTTATTTGGCTCAGAGTTTGTAGAGGTCTCAGTCCATAATTGGCTTGCTCCAAGTTAGGGTGGTATGGCAGAGGGCCATTACAGAGAAGAAACAGTCCAAGGCATGGCAGGGCAGAAAGAAGGCAGCAAGCAGAAGCACAGCAGCAAAAGCCTTCTTTCTGCTCCTTTATATTCATCCAGGCTGTAAGCCTATTACTTGGTACCACCCCCACACAAGGTGGGGCACCATTTCTCCCAGCATCACATCTTTAGTCTATCATCACACACCCTAGATCTAGATATCTCCACAGAGTCTATCTATGGCCACATGAAGCACTGGGGGGACATCTAGATACAAGCCATAACAGGATGACTTTTATTCTCTCATTCTTTCAATAATGCCGGAAAGCCCAACCTTCCCATACTATGACATGATATCTTCTGCCTAAACATCATCATTTCTATGCATCCAAAGTCAGCACTCTGCTGTCTTAACGGAGACAGAGGTTAGTCAAGATGTCTGGACAGATCAACTGGTACGTAGATAAAAAAGTGATTTTTGGTACAGTAGAGTACTGCTCAGCCATAAAAAGTATAACCTTGAGATGTTTCTGGGTAAATGGATGTGCCTTGAGATAATACTCTTAAGTGAAATCAATTGGACACATGTGTACATACTACATTGTTTCTCTGGTGTGAGAAACTGAAAGTATAAATAAGGACCACAATACATAATAGATATTGTGATCTAGGAAGAAAGTGTTCAAATGGGAAGAGGAAAGGAAGGAAGGAAAATAATGAGAAAACAAGGAAAAATGGAATCATAGCTTTTGTAAATAAGGAGGGGAAGAGAATGGAAGGAAGGGTAGGGGAATGGGGAAAAAAGAGTCAAGATAATATCATGTACAGGTACAGATTCCCTATGATGAATGTGAACATTATGTTTACCTAAAATGTAGCAACTAACTTAATTCATTAAAAGAAAAGAAGTCTGGGCAGTACAGGGAAGAATATGGTGAGCAGTAGAGGCAACACCTGTATTCATTTGTTTAAAAGGCAGAACCTCTTCCACTTATTTCCCTGGAATATATTCTTAATAACCTTTTAAACCACAGGCTCCAAAGAAATGTCACCTAACACCCCTAAAAAGAAAAGGGAGGCAAAGCCATCTATATAAATTATAACATTAACCTTTTAATGATCTATCCCTTTAAAATAAACATTTACATAAAGAAACAGCTGTGGCTGTCAAAAGAAGTTTACTTTAGTAACTCTATTACAGAGGGGTCCCAACAAGACTTACTGTGGTAGCAGCTATGACAGAAATTAAAATAAACAGTTAACCTAAGCTTCTGCTTAAAATGGTCCTTGTCTTCATGAGTGTAGAAGAATTTTTCCCTTGATCTCTTGACTTTCAGTGATGTTAATTTATTACAAGAGACTTTTATTATTATTCATCTAAAAAGCACTAAATGATGCATTGGGAAAAGTTCTCACTATTCTAGTTATAGTTACAACTCTAAAACTACAAAAGAGTTATTGTAGTTTAATTTGGCCAATACATCTGAGAGTGGCATCTGATTTTGAAATAATTGTTTTTAGCTGGGCATGGTGGCATACATCTGTAATCCCAGCACTCAGGTGGCTGAGGCTGCTGGAAGTTTGAGGCCAGCCTGAAGTATATAGTGAGTTCAAGGTCTGCCTGTTTTTGAGTCTCTGTCCCCTAAACAAAAACAAAACCAAAAACGTTGTTTTGTGTGTTCTTTACATTTCTTGTTTGTCTGTCTGCCTGTTTAATTTGTTTTAATAACTTGTGAAGGTACCTGCAGGTGCTTCATTAGAGATTTTTGAGCTCATATCAATTTTTTTTTTTGTCTTGTGAACTTCTGTCATTTCTGGACTTTCTATGAAAAAAAACAATCACATAGTTTTTCAGGGTAGCCAAACTTGAAACATTACTGAATGAAGCCTCAAAGCTTACAAAGGCCTTGTAAATGCTTTAAATTCTGGTAACATAAAAGTTATGTATGATTTTGGTTAATATATGTGTTTCTGTATGTTAACTTACATGTATATAGTGTCTTGCAAAAATTCTTCTTAAACTGGCTTAAATTGGTTGGAATGAGTAAAAAGTATTCTTAAAGTTGTTGACAAGTTTCCATCCAGATTGTTAGCCAATCAAGATAATAACAAAAATTGGTTTTATGAATGAAATCTTTATTGTTGGACAATGGACAATGTTCTGTGTTTTTTTACTTGGTCAAAGACTCTCTCTCTGTCTCTCTGTCTCTCTGTCTCTCTGTCTCCCTCTCTCTCTCTCTCTCTCTCTCTCTCTCTCTCTCTCTCT
>NW_004955603.1:205665-207682 GCF_000276665.1 Chinchilla lanigera
TATATATATGCTATGAGCTATTTAAAGTAATTGTGAAGATCAATAAGTGGGGAAGTACTGAACACTGAACAAAACTTTCTGGTATATCTAAAAGAGCAGCTGGCTAAACTAAATTGTTCAGCTTTCCCCACTGATGAGTACCTTCTCTGGCTTTCTCCCAGAGTCTTCGTGTGGCACACCCTAACAAACGTTATTAAACAAGTTATTATATTTAAGTTGCCTATAAGAAGTTGGCTTAAAAGGTTAAGATTTTTAGATCTAAAACAAGCTTTTCTTAAGATATTGAGAGGGTGTTGGTTAGACTTAGAAAATAAATTAAAAATCAAAGTTTCCATAGTCTACTAGTCTCTCATGTTTTAAATTGTTGAGCTTTTTAGTTTCTAAAACCAGCATTTTAAGACAAAGTTATTCAAGTATTGGCTTGTAAAATGTTTTCAATACCTTAGTTTTTGACATAAGGTTTATATCTGAAATTAGAGATATGTGTAAAAACAAAATATGATGTGATTCTAAACCTTGAAGTTTAGATATTTAAGACTGCAGAAGTTTAACATATATGAAGTAACTAACAGGTGCTCTGTTTTATACAATATATATTTAGACCCTAGACATACAAAATGAACAACATTTGGCTGCTATCTTGTAATAGTCTTGTCATTTAAAGCTTGATCTATATCTATTGGCTTTTATCAAACAAATATTTTGTTATCATATAAATGAGATACAGGTATATATTGTATAATAACCTGATTTGCAGTCATCAACACTGTTTCCTAAATTTAGAAGAGTTCTAAAGTCATCCTTTATCTCCTGTCCATAGAGTTATACTCTGTAAACTTGTTATAGAGCCTAAATTTTACTTTAAGAATCAAAATTAAGTAAATATATAAGAAGATTCCTATAGAGCTTTGACATTAATTATTGCTAAGTTCATGACATAGCAAATGTATTTGTGTTTCCCAAGTACAAAGTTATTCAAAGATACAAAACTAAAAAAAAATAAAACATCATACTGGTAACTTCCAGGCTAAAGTTGTTTATAATGGTAAAATTTTTGAGGCTCAAGCATCTGGCTTGCCCTTACTTATGTTCCAGTTACTTGTGATGAAATGAACATGCCACTTCAACATGCGACAGCTAGCCAGCTGGTGTGAATACTTTTTCAGGCTTTTTGGTTTTGTGATTGTTATGCAATTGTGTCATAACAGCTAAAGGTACCTAAACACTGTGCAGTCCAGATAATGTTACTGCAATGATTAGAGATTAAGCATTAATGACCTATGAAGTACATCTATAAACAAATGGCATTGTATTAAAAGAAAAAAATTTGGAGCCACATGCACCCTGCGCCAAGAGAGTGAGTGCTCTGGAAGCTGCTGGATCTGTGGGTTCGAGTCTGTGCTTGGCCCACACCACCACGGTTCCGAGCTGAAACGTGCAGAGAGAACCAGGTATTTCCCATCTACGCCCTGAGGGCAGAGTGCATGAACAAGGACACCGCCGCCGACATTACAGACTGACTCTCTGCCCTCCCTGCACCCCCGGCAGAGAGGAGGTCCTCACTCAGAAGCCCCAAGGACTTCTCTGG
Organism: Chinchilla lanigera; assembly: GCF_000276665.1. Lineage (NCBI taxonomy): Eukaryota > Metazoa > Chordata > Mammalia > Rodentia > Chinchillidae > Chinchilla > Chinchilla lanigera. The sequence goes on from NW_004955603.1 coordinate 207,254, forward strand.
CTGGGGGTAGGGTGCGTAGATTCTCCCAGCCCCTGCACACCCTGTGCTGAGGGAGCAGGTGCTCCAGGAGCTGCCGGACCCATGCTTCGAGTCCGTGCTCTGCCTTTGACTGGACCCCCTACTGAGTCAAAGGCTGGGGAAGTCTGTGACTGGTACCCATCTGGGCTGCATCTGGTTCCTGTATGTGTCCTGAACTGACTGGAGACATACAGTCTGGTGGTTCACAAACTGTAGACGCTGCAGCTTGTGACTGAATTATGCCTGTACCCTAAACTGCCTGGGGACATAGGTCCACTGGACTGGGACTGTCACACCAGTGCAACCTGAGTCAGGTTGCGCATGTGCCCTGAATGCAAGGGGACGCTGGATCAGATGGACGGCCATCAATAAACACAAGTGCCTGTGTCTGAGAACGGGGAAAACTAGACA
>NW_004955603.1:208564-209366 GCF_000276665.1 Chinchilla lanigera
AGAAAATTTCCCAAGTATGGAAACAGAACCTGATATACAGGTAAATGACGAATTTAGAACTCCAAACAACCACAACCAAAATAAAACGACACCCAGACATATAACAGGCAACTTCCCAGATCTCCAGCAAAAGAACAGAATATTAAAAGGTGCTAGAGAAAAGAAACAGATTACCTATAAAGGAAAGGCCATTAGAATCATGGAAGATTCTCAGCACAAACCATCCAATCCAAAAGAGCTTGGAGGGAAGTATCAAAGTCCTGAGACAGAACAGCTTCCAACCAAGACTGATGTACCCTGCCAAACTATCTCTCAAATTCAACAGAGAAATAAAATATTCTCATGACAAAGAACAATTGAAGAACTTCATGAGCGCCAAGCCAGCATTACAAAGTCTACTAAAAGATATTCTGGACAGAGAGAAATCTGACCGCAATTTCAAAAACAACAGTAGGAATGAAATGTGAAGAAGACCAAACAAGTAAATAGGTAGAAAAAGTAGGACACCAGCACAAGTAAATAACATGACAATGATAAATCAATACATATTTATAAATGTAAATGTCCTCCTTTCTCCAGTCAAAAGAAATAGACTGGTAGAGTGGATTAAAAAACAAAATCCAACAATATGCTCTACACAGGAAACACATTTCACTGAAAAGGAAATCCACAGACTAAAAGTCAAAGGATGGAAAACAATCCTTCATGCAACAGGAACACAGAAAAAAGCAGGGGTAGCTTTTCTGTTGGCATAAAATGTAACCTTCAAACCGACAACAATCAAAAGAGATAAAGAAGGTCA
>NW_004955603.1:214712-227610 GCF_000276665.1 Chinchilla lanigera
ACTTTTCAGTAGGATGAGATCCCAGTTGTTGATTCTTTCAAGTGTTTCATGTGCAATTTGCTTTTTGTTGATGAACTCTCTGCCTACCCCTATGTCTTAAAGGTTTTTACCTCGTTTCTCTTCCAATAGATTTAGTGTTTCTGGTTTAATACTGAGAACTGTGAACCATTTTGACTTGAGTTTGGTACGTGGTGATAGACTTGGGTCTATTTTCAATCTCTGGCAGGTGGCAAGCCAATGTTTCCAGCACCATTTATTAAAGAGGCTATCGTTCTTCCAGTGAGTTTGATTGGCCCCTTTATCAAAGATCAGGTGGCTTGGTGTGTTTCTGATTGTGTCTGTGTCCTGCAGTCTGTTCCACTGTTCCTCTGGTCTGTTTTTTAGCCAGTGCCAGGTTGATTTTATGACAGTAGCTTTGTAGTATAATTTCAGGTCAGGGATTGCAATTCCACCTGACTTGGCCTTATTGTCCAGGGTTGCTTTTCCTATTCTGGGTCTCTGGCGTGGGCACTCCACGAGCTGCTGACACTGTGGTTTAGGTTTGGGCTTTGCTTGTGCCCCGACCTCCTGAAGGTCATGGACATGGGCAGGCTGTGATCTCTGTCGGTGCAGCCCACGTATAGCTCCTGTGTGCATCCTGAATTGCCTGTAGACACAGAATCAGACATTCCACAAACTGTTGACCCTACAGATCTTTTCTGTGTTGACCTGTACCCTAAACTGCCTGGGGACACAGGTCCACTTGTCCAAGATTGTGCCAGCAGTGCAATCAGATTATGGGTCATGCATGTGTCCTGAACTGCAAGGGGAGGCTGGTTCAGATCAACTGACATCAGCTGACATCACGGTCCACATCTGAGACCTGGGAGAAGTAGATACACTTCACCATCTGCTGGAAAACCCCAGACTAAGCAGTTCATCTCAGTGGACACTGAGGGGCAAGCCTGAGCACCAGGAAAACTAGGGACACTAGCAGCCTTTGCTGAGCTGCCAGGGAAGAGGGAGACTGAGCTTTCTGCATCTGGTATCAAACATGACAAAACAAAGGAGTAAAACACAATCTCAGAACTCCACCCCCTCAGAACAAGTCCAGGACACATCAACATAGGAGAACTTGGTAAACACATGCCTGAAATTGCTGAAATGATTGCAATGGAAGTAAAGAAACAACTTCATCAGACAATAGAGACCAGATCAAAAATAATCTCTCAGGCAAAAAATGAAATGACAATAATAATGAAAGATCTTCTCAGCACATCTGAAGAAAAAATATATAAATGTATTTTTATAGATACAAACTTAGTGGTTATAATATGATAATGTCATCATGATTGTTATATTAAAATATTATGTTGCACTTGGTCCTATATTTTCCCTGTAAAGCTTCATAATTATTATCTGTTAACATCTACAGAAATTTGATGTTTTTTTGAGGAGCAGAATATATTTACTGGGGGAGAGAAAGCTTCTATCCAAAAAATAGACAGAAGGGGGACCCAAGTGGGATGCCAAGATACTTGTCTTTTCTAGGGAGTTTTATAAAGCAGATCCATGGAGTGAGTTAGGTCCAAGGTGGGATACATGGGAACCTGCAAGGTGGGCATGGGGTGGGACAAAACTATGGTCAACCAATAAACCAATAAGATTATAAGAATCATTGCTCAAGTAAAATTGATTAAATTTGGATCAAATGAGGAAGTGAGTCATGTAGTAAGCAGACATGAATACAGAACAGGGGCCTTTCCTGTAGGGCGTTGGGTTAGTGACTCTTCCTGGCTTTTTCACCTATTTAGGGTATCAATTAATCCCTAGTATCCCTCCCTAGTGAGGTATGTGGGTGAATTTGTTTAATCTTTTGTCTTGACACAGTTGCAAGGTATCTTGTTTTCCATACTGGTTCCATCAAAGGCCTAGCCCTGTCTGACTGCCTGTAATATTTCTATCTAATTCAGCTGCGTACAACATTCCCCCCTCTGAAGAAATAACCCAAACTGCTATGAAGGAATAATGGGCGATGATTACTCTTACTTCTTCAGGCTAAAATGTGTTGCAGTTGTTCATCAGCAGTCAGAGATATTCTCTAGAAGTTCTATCTAAAGACCTTCTATAGACACTAGATGTTTTCAGCTTGGGTAGGCTTGTAGCTTTAAGTCTGAAGGACACAAAGACAAAGAAACAAGTATGCATGGGTCAAATAAGATCAACAGTATAATAATGAATACAGTCAACAAAGATTTTTACCAAGAGAAACCAGCAATGGCTTACCATAAAGAGGAGAAGGGTAAGATCTAGGGAGTGTGAATCTGATACATCATTGATCTATCATCTAATATCTTGAACAGCTATTGAGATATTAGCAGAAGGATCAGGAATGTACATAACATTTGGTCTTAACAGTTTTATAAGTATCCACTCTGCTGCTGTTAGAATGTCTAATGTCACCTGATTTTAGAAGATGGTCTGTTGTATTAATTTTACTTTTTATTTAGGAGAGAGACCATTCAATGTGTTTGCATTTGTTTTTTGTTATTTTGTTCTTTTCTCTTTAAACTAAAAAGACCCATTTTATGGAAGTTCATGTTAAAGTCCACTAGGGATCACTCTAACATTACTCTCTCTAGGGCTATTTTCTAAATAAAATGAAGCAAGGAATACCAGTAAATTTAGCAAGTAGTTCAAGTGCAACATATACAAGGACAAAACAGGAATAAAAAATTCCCAATAAAGAAACAACATGACCTTATAATGTTCTCATATTTTAACTTAAATTAAATTTATATAAGAGACAAGGCATAAGCAATTATAAGCAATGGGTAAAGACAAGTCAAAATTTAAAGCATAAAAAATTCTTACCTAAAGGAGTCCCTATACAGAGTCCATGAAACAAAGACAACTCTTCCCTCCATCCAACGGTCTCAGTGGAACCTCCAAATCATACAGGGGAAATAATCACCCAACCTGAAAAATATCTGGGACAAGGTCATGTTTTCTAAAATCAAAGAATGAATTTTATTTTTAACATGGAGATTAAGAGAAGAATATACTTACTGAGGGAAAAAAGGATTTATCTGAGAGAGAGACAGAAGAGGACCTGAGTGGGTTGCCTAATGTTTAATTTTTTGACTAATTTTACATGCTAATATCTGGTAATGTGAACAACAACCTTGAATACAACAATATGCAATATAACAATCACTACTGAGTTCTTATCATCTTGTTTTTTGAAATTGTGTATTGTTTCTAATTTTTAAATTATTTTTTATTCCTTTAAAATAAGAAAGAAAGCCTAGAGACTCCTAAGATGCACAGAAATAAAAAAGCTTTCACGGAACTCAGGTTATCTTATGCAAAATCATTCCCAAAAGATGGCCATGAGACATGACTTTGGAAATGGAGAAAGCACAGATAGTAATGAGCATGCATAGACAATTGTTCTACAGTCCTCAGATCCAGCACATGAAGTGCAGAATGAATCTATGCAGACAGTCTCCCAAGTGGTCTCCTGATGGAGACCCCTATGAAGCAGCCCTGAACAGGATTTAATATTAACCAATTGGCTTTGCTTGTTCACCTGTGTTATGGTGAATGATTATGGAGTTAAAATGAAACCAAATTGCTTCCTGTGTCTGAAAGAAAGAAAAAAAAAGGAAAAAAAAGAGATTTATTGTTCCTGAGAATTCTGCCATGGCACCCTCATTGGCCGCCACCATTGCTGTCAACAACTTTAGCTTTATTCTCTGCGCCCAACTCATCTTCCAGGCAAGTAAGCTAGTTCCAGCTGGCCACTGCCTGCATTTGCCACAAAAGCCCTCCCTTCACAACCTTCTGCTTCCTGCCCTGGTCAGATGATGTCATCTAATGCCCACATGAGATGACTGTCAGCAACTCCTTCTGAGTCCCACATTTTGAGTGAGGAAAATTTGGACTGTCAGCCCTGATAAATGAATTGCCATGGCCTTTAAATGAAGCAACCCAGAAAAACACTCCTCAAAGTCACTAAAAGGGGGTCAAAAAGCCCATCAACCACTGTTACCCAGAAACTTGATAAAAGAAAAGCAGCTGATGTCCACAAGGAAGCCAGTCTGATAGACAACCATACCGTCTGGCTATGAGGTATAAGGACTATGAACACAAAACTATAAATGCCCACACCATCTGTGAGACACAAAGAAATCTGACCTCAACCTGATCAGTAAGGTCCTTTACAATGATAAAAGAACTTAGAGTTAGAACTTTTGTGCAAAGTAAAATATGTATAGAGTCTAGCTGTGAATCAGAGTAACCTACTTGCAATTACATTGGTATTACCATTGTTGTATATTTTAGTCCATTAGCTATGTCCTTCAAAATGAAAGTATACTGTGCCTGCAACTAAATTCTTTATATTTTACTTTGATTATTCATATTTCATTGTTATGTAAATATTATTCCCCTAATCATAATAATTTGAACTAAATGGAATGAAGAATTAGAAGTATAATATGAATGTTTATAATAATTTGTCATACCCTAGTTAGCTTTAGTGATTATTTATTAATATTAGGATAGGAAGGATGAATAGAATTTTCTGCCAAATCCACACAGGCCATAAATTATAGAAAAATGTTGGGGTCTGCTGTCTTGTTGGAAGATGATAGTTTGCTACTCAAATTACAAAATTAATTCTTTCCACATTTTTGGTTGAAAGCTTGATTGGATGAGGGCCAAATCATATTTAGTGGTTAGGTTCAATGTTGACTTTAAGGGGACCATAAAAATGATCTTTTATACAATGGAATACTACTCAGCCATAAAGAAGGATAAATTTCAAACTTTTTTATTGCAAAAAGATAAAACAGAATTTCTTAAAAAATAATAGAATAACAACAATTAATACATTGCATATTGTCGTCTGCAAAGTAGTTACTCAGAGTATAAGATAGGGATATAAAAACTCTCCAATTGATATTAGCAAGATATTTCCTTTTCAATGAACTTACAGACACTAATAGTATGACTATCTTACAATTCTCTGACTTTTCTCTTCCTTCATTTCCCCTTTTCCCCCCCGGTCAATTTTTCATTTAAAAAAATTGCCTTGCATTTCACAATATCTACTGTACATTGTAAATCTTATTTACTCTTTCAATTTCTAATGGGAGGGAGACAATATATTTACACATGTGAGTCTGATTTATTTCACATACAAATATTGTCTCAAGTTGCATCCATTTACCTATAAAAGTCTCAAGTTTGTCCTTCTTTATGGCTGAGTAATACTCCATTATATAAAAAATCACATCTTTTTTATTCATTCCTTTGTTGATGGATATTTGAGTTGTTTCCAAGATTTAGCTATTATAAATTGTGCTGCTATAAACATGGGTGCACATATATTGCTGTATCATATTTTTAATTCTTCTGGGAAGATACCCAAAAGGGAAGTCCCTGGGGTGAATGAGACCTCCAATCCTAGCTTTTTGGGAAGTCTCCATACTGATTTCCACAGTAGTTGTACCAGTTTTCACTCCCACCAATAGTGGAGAAGTACTCCATTTCCCCCACAGCATCTCCCGCACTTTTTGTTGGTTGATTTCTTGATGATAGCCATTCTTTCTGAGGTGAGATGGAACCTCAGTGTTGTTTTAATTTCTCAGATGACCAATAATGTTGAACATTTTTTCATATATCTATATGCCATTTGTATGTGTTCATCTGAGAAGTGTGTATTCATCTCAGAAGCCCATTTTTTGATTGGATCTGATCTCATCTTGTTAAAAAGCTTTTCCTGATTAAAGGAAATCATCAACAGAGTGAAAAGACAACCAATAGAGTGGGAAAATAATTTAGCCAATTGCCACTCAAAGGACTTTTATCTAGAACATATAAAGAATTGAAAATAAAGCATAAAACACTGAATTCCTTAATGTCTGCATCAATAACATGTCTGTTAATATGGTTTTGTTCTTTTATCTTTCAAATAAGAAATAACATATTCAAAGCCTGCTGCATACCCATATCAACAAACTGTAAAGATGTCATAAACTTCATATATTTTTGTAAGAATATAGTGACATTTAATCTTGTCACATCCAACTTAGAGAAAATTTCATTTCATCAATGAATATCCTTTTAGCATTTGTGCAGAAAATTGAATAACTAAATTAGATCCATTGTGTTCCATGTAGGCATCACTTTCACATTATTTGACATTAGATAATCATTATGATAAAATTTTCTGTGAGTTTTGTATGGTGCCTTAAATGATAAATTAATTTGCATGTAATAATCTTAAATGTCATAGCAATCACACTTAAATCTTGTTTGACCCAGTTTCAGCAATCATGACCAGCAAGCTTATGCTGAAACATATCAGCACTCTCAATGCCTAAGGGGTCCCTTGTCCTTTGTGGCTTTGGTGCAGATCAGATCAGCCCTGTAAGCTGGCCTTCTCCAGTGAAGAGTGCTTCCCCAGAATCGTGGTGTCTCTGCTATCCTTGAAGACTTTGCCTGTCTTACTGAAACACCATCACCAGTCACCTTCACACTACTAGGATGGTGACCTCAATGTGACAGACACATGGGCCGTGGTGTGTTTGGGTGGAGGCCAGACACAGTGATGAACACAGATGTCTCACCTCTCCCCAGCACAGAAAGGATCAGCCCTCCTTCACTGTCAACATTCTGGGCTCCAGAGTCATGTATTTGAAAACTTTTCCTAAATTCCAATTCCCAGAAACAATTAAAAGTTTCTTGTCTCTGATGAGCATCTCCAAACCGAAGAACTTGTAGTGGCAGTGGTCGCTCTCCATCCTCCCTGGGCAGAGGCTATGGGGAAAGTGGAGGTTGAGCCTGAGGGTGGAACACGGTCCGGGGCCCTGTGAGAAGTTATTTGTTTTTCAAAACTCATTCCCTACTTTCTCACAGACTCCTAAGAGTCATCATCAGAGAAACTCTGATTAGAGGTGTGGAAAGACAGCAGGATGTGCTCAGGGAGGAGGGAGATGAGCGCCATCATGTCAGGAACCCACGTAAAAGCCACTGGATACCATTTGTGCAACTCTGCAAGCTCATGGGACAGGGAAGTTGAAATGAGTGCTAAATTCAGCAAGGCCAATGGGGACCCACCTTCCCTCAAGGATGTGCGCTTTTACTCGAGGAATTAGTAAGGGTTATGCACCCTGGAGAGCAAAGGGGATGAATCAACACAGATTATATTCATCCTGAAGAGTGAATGGAAATACCCGCCACAGTGGACAAAACACACAACCCAAAGGGATGTAACGTGAACCTGCAGAGCGTAACCTGCATACGTAAATCTCCAGTCATTTGCAGGTTGCAGTGGAAGGGAGATTGTGACTAAAAAGTTATGAAATATACTTTGAAATAAATATGGCAAAATGAGAAAAGTTTATATTATAAAACTAATAAGTAGTATATAAGCAAGTAAATTAGGTTTGATGAAAATACAAAATGACAGTGAACAAAGTCAATATTTTTGTTCTTGAATATATTTTTAACAAATTATTCATATAAATTTTAGAACACGCTGTTACATATACAGACTGAGATAATTATTTAATAAATTTCATTATTTAATTAATCAATTTATTATTTAATCATTACTATTTAATTAAGTGAACTCACCTATCTATGACCTCACATAGATATTATTGAGGGACTGACAGCACCTGATCTAGTTAGTTACCAAATTTTAGTGTAAAATATAATATTATCGTGCTGTATATTATTAGATCTTCACAACTATTCAGCTTCCACAGTGGTATGTACAAAACTTAACAGATATCTTTTTTGGCATAACTCAGGCATTGGTAAATAATGTTCTACATTCTGCTTTTTAGTATTCAACTTTTTAAATTTCCACATGTTATGGAGCTTATCCAGTATTTGTTTTATATCTTTCTGCTCTGTGTCCAAGGTTCATAAATGTTAACATGATTTTTTTTCCTCAGGGTAAATAATATTCACATCTCATACACATATATATCTTGCTCTTTTATCATGCATATATCTGTCAATTGACAAGTTTTTCTGAATCTTGCCTAATATGAGTAATTAATAATGTGACAACAGACATGGGCATAAAGAAATCTCATGAATACAGAAATCATCCAATTTACATACACTTCCAGGACCTCAAATATTATGTTCTATGTTAGTTCTACTTCAATTTTTTGAGGAGTTTCATATTCATTTTCACAATGACTGTACCAACTTACCTTTCCATTAATAGGGCAGAAACAATTACTTGTACAGCAAAGATTGATTTTGTTTTTTTGTTTTGTTTTGTTTTTGTTTTTTTTTTTCGGTACCAGGAACTGAACTCATAACCTTGTGCTTGCCAGGCAGGTGCTGTGCTGCTGAGCTAAATCCCCAGCCCCAGCAAAGATTGAAATTAGTCCACAAATATATATCGTTCATTTTTTCTTTTGTATCTGTTTTCTTTTGTATATTTCTATTGATTTAAAGATACTTCTTCTCTTTACAACACTGTTTTTTAATATGAATAGAGTCAAAATATAAATTTGGATGTTTTTTGTGGGGTGTAGCACTGGATTTAGAATCCAGAAGTAACTGACACTGAGCTACATCTCCAGCCCTTCCAATTTTTTGAGGCAAAGCCTTGCTATGTTGCCCACTCAGGCCCCAAACTATGGTCTCCAGCCTCAGCCTCCTCAGTATCTGGGATTACAGGTGTGTGCTACCACAGCTGGCTACAGTTTGGAAGTGTTTCACCTGAGTTTCATGACGATCCACTTATTTAATGATCAGTAAATCTGCTACTCCTATGTGTACCTGGAACTGCTCTCAGTGGAGGGCTCTGTGAACCAGAGACAGTTCCTCTAAGCCAGCAGCTTTCCCATAATATTCTTGTCCATTGGACCACCTGTCTCTCGGGCCATTTAATTTGGCATCTTGGACTCAGTGTTTCAAAGAATGAAGCTCTGTTTTTACAACCTCCAAGTGCACCAAAGGAAAAGATGGCTCCATTCTGCATGTCTCAAGTCATCTCATACGTGAATATTCTCCACCCTAATTTGGACATGTCCTCAGTGAGACTGAGATAAACGACCTTCCACACTCCATATTACCAACAATTCTCTCTGGTTTCCAGAACGCCAGTGACCCAGCACCTAGACGATCAGAACACAGGCTCCAGCCCTTATGGGCTCCTGTCACTGGCCGTAGAACTTCCACCCTGTGAAGAATCCCTGGGCCCCTTCACATTTCCACCTCCTTCAGTTGCACGTGCAGGTAGAAGTCAGTCGTGTTTCTGTGCATTAGCAGTGGACTAAGAGAAAGAAACAGGAAGTGACTGCTGTTTCAATAGTTTCAAAGGTAAGATACTTAGATATAAAAAATCACCCTCATGTATGTAGAGTCTACACACAGAAAACTGTAAGTATTAAGAAAAAATGAAGAGAACACGAATAACTGGAATGCTATCCTATGCTGGCTGGAAGAATTAACGTTGTTTCATGACAATTTACCTAAAGCATTTTAGAAGTTCAGTATAATCTCTGTTTTAAAACCTTGGATTGTCTTCAAAGAAATATGAATAATAATCTTAACATTTGAATTCAACCACACATAACTCTAATACCCAAAGTAGTCTTCAACAACAATAAATCCAGCAGTATCACAGTATCTGAATTGAGAAAGATATTACCAAGTTATAACTGGAACGGCATGGTACTGAAGCAAAAACAGAGACAGAGAACAATGGAACAGGATAAAGCTTCAACAACCCAATCCAAGCACTCGGAACCTGCTGAATTTCTACAAAGGGAAAGGGCAGTCTGTAATGTTTGGCCCAGGGACAGTGACACAGTCCTAGGTTTAAGAATGATTCTAGACACTTACCTCTGACTAGAAAAAAATCAATTTACAGTCGAGTAAAAACTAAAATGTGGGAATTAAAATTGGCAAGGAGGTCATTGAATTATTTCTAATTGCTCATCTTTATTGTACCACCATTCACTTTACTAAAGAAATATAAATTGTACTATTCCTGCTATATGGATAGAAAAAAATATGGCAATATCCATTTTATGTCCTACATGTTACTATCTCACCATAGAGAGTAAAAATCTATCATTCACAATCATATAGATGAACTGGAGATCATTCTACTAAGTGACATAAGTGAGGTTCAGAAAGGCAAGCACCTGATGACTTCCATGAAATGTGGAATCTATAAAATTTAATGTCATAGGAGGTGAGACTAGAGTGTTGTCCCCAGAGAATCAAAAGTGTAGAAGAGAGGGAGGGACGGGGAGAGTCTCACTGGAGATGATTGCTACTCACTTCTGAACATGGAAATTAGCAACTGGGATGAAAGTTTTGGAATTCCTGTGGGTCCTCAGGCTTGCATTGCTCTTGTCTCTAAAGTGGAGGTGATAATGCATTCTCTGGGGAGTGAGGCCCCTGAATTACAAAGCTTGATCTCAAGGTCCAGCTGCCTCCCTCCCACACCCACACAGGCCGCCTAGGTGTGCAGACCGAGTCCACCACCTCAGCACCAGGAATGAGTGAGGTGAGCTTGTTCAGTTTCCTTGGAGAGGCAGGGTGTGTGAGGGAAGGGAGTCTATTGCAGCTGCAGAGAGCGTTCATGTCAGTAAAATGGATTCAGTGAGGTACAAAGAAATCCAGGGAGGAAGTTCTGCAGGAGGGAGGAATAGGTCCTGAGACATGAGTGAGCTGAGCTTGTAAAGAGTGAAGGTTGTTAGGCCTTGTGTTAATCTGCTTGGCTCCTGCTCTAATCGCATGAATGCATCACTGATGGCTCCTGAATGTGGTGTTTATTTCAAGAGATAAAAAATTCTATTTCAAACTGCTTTAGTATGAGAAAGTCAATCTAAAATCATTCTGCTTTGTATTTTCTTTAATAGAAATCACAGATAAAATATTCATGGTGCTATGGTTTGTGTCTGCATGTCTCCCCAAAGCTCATGCAGTCATGGGAGGGGGCTTGTAGTTTATGATCCATGCATGGTCTAATGCTGGGTTTATGGGTATGAGTGCTACACCCACCCTGGGGCGGACAGTTTGCATACGAAAGGAAGAGAAAGGGGCTGCTTACCCCACCCCTCCCTTTTGCTCTTGTTGCTTTTGCTGTTTTTCTGCCTCTGTGAACAGTTGCCCTCTGCCATGTGCCACTCTGCCTTGGAGCCAGCCAAGCATGGACTGAAACCTGCATGAACTGTGAGCTAAATAAACCTTTCTTTCCTTAATTCTAGGCATCAGGTATTTTGTCCCAGAAGCAAAATAAAAGTGACCAAGAACATGGTTAACAGAAAATGTGTCAGTAAAACTGCCCCATTCATGGTAAAGAGCAGAACAGATCTGTAGAGCCAGCTGATCCCATGTACAAACTGTATCTGACTAGCACAGCCGTGGCTGGAATGGAGAAGCTGTGTCTGGGTCTGTGAGCCCCTGGGTGGAGACGTAAATGTGTCTCCACAGAAAACAGTGGTGTCCTCAGAACCACTGTGAGACTCCTTTGTCCCTGGAAGCCAGAGCACCTGCATTTCAGGAAAAGGAACCTAAGTGACAGGTTACAGTGTATCTTGTGATATTTTCTGTTTTAAAAATATTCAAATTCCAACCCCGGTAGTAAATCTTCTACAGTTTCAGTTGCATATGCAGTGCCTTCCACATTAAATATTATAGCATGTATTTTAATATCTTTAACCAATTAAAATTCATTCATAGTTTCTCTTTTAGAATTAAAAATAGATAGGTTTCTGATTCAGATTAGACATTAAATACATAGGTATATGACTCCAAAATTTAAAAATTTAGTTTTTCCTTGTATTATCTTGTCACATAATAGGTTTTCATATCTTAGGTTTTAATTATAGCAATATCATTTGAAAATTTCTTTGATAAGTATATATTTTTTCTGAGGTACATGCAAATAGTTTACCTCAATGCATTCTAGCATTAAGCCAATCTTTCTTGAAGTCTCCCCAAAACAGGTCAAATCTTTGTGGTATTACAGTGCATCCAGTATATACTCGTTATCTGGATCTCCAAATTTCATTAGAATTTCAAATTTTCCTGTAGAATAAATGTCTCCCCCAGATGACAAAATTGTGAAATAGATTTCCATGAAAGTAAAACCAAATGAGCAGACGTAGAAAGTGCTGTAAACACAGGTCTGCATCAGAAGAAGCACAGCCGACCTGTCTCCTGAGTTTAGCACAGCTTCCGGACAGTCTCTGTGACCGTCTAGGAACTGTTCCATCCCCGCTCTGTCCCTGTCATGGCATCCAATTGAATCAAATCTCTGAGCTTCTCTATACTAAAGGAGCCTCATCTTTCAAAAGAAATGAACAGTAGCTCCTGCTCCAGAGATTTGTGAAGGTTAAAGTTCAGCTTTCGCAGTACATTGCACCTGTGATTTCAGAGTTAAACATGCAGCTCTTTGAAGAATACTAGAGCAGGAATGCCTTCAGTCACTGTCCCTCATGAGCAGCAGCAGTGAAGTGGAGCAAGTGGGTCTCAGTCCAGACTCACACCTTCACACAGAAATCTCTGGCACTGAAGAGCCCACCCTCAGTGGGAACTGAGATTGCTCCCCAGAGACCTGGGCTTGCCATGCCCTGCTGACCACATGCTGTATTTGCAGTGCAGGAGCTGCCGCTAACACGTGGCTGGAGTCTTGCAAGTGTCCACTGTGGCTAAAGTCCAGTTCCTGGTGTGGTGGGTAGGGGTGGTGTGGACACACAGGAAGGCCTTTGGTCATTGTTGGGCAGACAGTGGGGGGAACCCCTGCAAACCTCTGTGTCTCTGCACTCTCCTTGAAGTGAAATCGTGTTCCTGCACCCCAGGTATGACGAGCTTCCTCTTGCTGCCAATACCACATGCCAAACCGGTGGCTCCCCCGAATCTC
>NW_004955603.1:230020-232420 GCF_000276665.1 Chinchilla lanigera
TACAGAGTGGCCCGAGGTGTGTCAGTCAGTACAACCTGCCTCCTGAGTGTCTTCCAGATGGTGAAGATCAGCCCCATGAGCTCCATTTGGAAGCAGCTTAAAGCTAACCTTCCCAAGCACATTGGCTTGTCTATTTTCCTCAGCTGGAGTCTCAATATGTTGGTAAATTGTATTTTTCCCTTTTATAGCATCAACAAACACAGCAGCAAAAATATCACAAAAATGAATTTTGGACACTGCACTTCAGGATTTCAAGACAAAATCACAGAAGCATTGTATGCAGCATTCATATTATTCCCTGAAGTTTCATGTTCTGGGATCATGATCTGGTCCAGCGGCTCCATGATTTTCATTTTGCACAGGCACAAGCAGCAGGTCCAACACATCCGAAAGACAAATGCTTCCCACAAATCATCCCCTGAGTCCAGGGCCACCCAAAGTGTCCTTGTCCTCGTGTGCAGCTTTGTGTGTTTTTACACCCTCTCCTCCTGCTTTTATGCTTCTGTTGTGAATTTCGATATTCCTCGTTGGTGGCTCCTGAACACCTCTGACCTGATTTCTACCTGCTTCCCTGCTGTCAGCCCTTTCGTTCTAATGAGCTGCAACTCCACTGCATCCAGACTCTGGTTCAAATTCTCATGCTTTGTCAGAAGCAGGTAAAGTGCATCATTTTGCAAAAAGGTGAGTGCTTGAGACACAGAGAGGCCCCCAGAGAGCAAGACGGAGAAACCGAAGGAGGCTCGGGTGCAGCCAGTAGTAGAGTTCTTGTCTGGGGTCTGAGACACCGAGTTTGATACACAGGACAGAAACAAAATGGACAAAATAAATATCAGTTAAAACTTTAAATGTAGAAAATCAAGGAGAAAGACATCAACCTCTAAGGTGAACTCTGGTGATTTTGGGGATTTCTCAAGCTGAACTCTCAGGTCAGTGTGGTAGACTGGGCTGATCCTTCTGCACAGCATCCTATTGGAAATTGCCCTAGAATGTTTTGGAAAGGAAATAAATTGTGCTTGGTAACAAACTCTGGGTCATACTGACGAGTGACTTATGGGAAACACACGTTTTTAGAAACACTACTGGAAGACAAAACAGTGCACAAGCAAGAGGTGAATACTCCTAGGAGGCCCCTTCTGTAGGTTGTCAGCTATCTGCCTGCTTTTTGGGTAGTGGTCTCGAGATTTAACACACTAGGGCTGCTTCTTTTCATGGTTGTTTGTGTAGAATGAGACTGTAAAGATAGAGATAAGTCCACTTACTGGTCCAGAAGGTAGATTTGTTTATTGCACAGGAAAACTAAGATGTCTCATCTGTAGCAGTGTGGGACAAGTTGAGCAGAAAGTTCCTTGAAAGACTGGGGGCTCTTGTGTTTTGGTTCCTTACAGGTGACGTCAATTGGCTGAATGAGCAACATCCAGATAGACACAAAAATATAGAGAGAGACATTTAGGGCCCCTATTGACCGAAGTCAGATGCTAAAAGACGACTAACCGACTCTCCAAGGAGACAGACCAGGGTGCTCAGATGAAAATATACACTAAGGAAGCAAATTTACCTGTGACTTAATGCAGTGAAATGTAATCGGAGATTAGAGACAAGCAGGTGAAGGACAGTACAGAGGAAGGAAGGTCCTGCACCAGGTCCTGCACCAGTCCAGTGCCTGAAGGAGACACTGTGTCTTACTCTTAAACTGCTTTTTTGGAAAGTTCAGATGTCCACTGAAGCATTTTTGTAAGAGTAAATTCCATTTTAGACACATTGAACTGTGGTTTTCTTTTATATCCATGCTTGTGTAGCACACAGTTGGATTTTATGAAGAAGGTTGAGGCATGGGCTGACTTTACGGCTGTGAATGTGAGCAGGACTTGCATAAGCTCATGGCTCTGTGCATTTCCAAGAGAAACTGCCCAGTGTTGTAAGGTATAAGTCTATTGTTGCAGACATACAAGTTGTAATTTGTGGTCTCACACTAAGTCCACATTGGCGTGGAATATCTCATCTCACACTTTCACTTTCAGCCTCTGTAGGTCTTTTCAGATAAAATCTTATAGGAAGCACAAAGCTGTGTCTTGTGCTGTTTGACTTCTCTGGACTTAGCTGAAATCTTTTGAGGGGAGGGTTAAGTCATTTACATTTAAATGGACAAGGACCTAGTATTGCTAATTTGTTTATTGTTTTGTGTTTTTAAAATCAATTTTGTGTTCATTTTTCCTCTGTTTTTGTCTTCCACTGTGATTTGATGATTTTTTTTTTATTTTAAAGATAAAAGGAGAGAAACATTAACAGACATACAACATTTTACAACATATCACAAGCACAATACAGTCAATACAGAGTTACAAACAAAGTGGTAGGAAATTGACAATGGTGGTTGTATTACATATTGATATCTTCAAAGTG
>NW_004955603.1:267204-271318 GCF_000276665.1 Chinchilla lanigera
GACTGTTTAAATGGAAAGAAGGAAGGAAGGAAGGAAGGAAGGAAGGAAGGAAGGAAGGAAGGAAGGAAGGAAGGGAGGAAAGAAGTAAAGAGTGAAGGAAGGAAGGAAGGAAGAGGGCTAGGTTCAGAAGGAGTGGCCTGAGGGCTGCGATGTGGACTAGGCCACTAATTTTGTTTGTTGCTAAGATGCTTTTCAGGGGGCCTCGGGAGTGTCTGTGATTGGCTGAACGATAGGCTGGGTGGAGAAACATGTTCTGGGCTGTCAAGTTGCTGGAAGAGAGTGAGGCCTCTTTGGTTAAGGTAGCAATGGGAACATTAGGGACACAGCCAGGAGGTAATCAGAGGCAGTGGTGGAGACATGGGTGACAGCTGTGGGTGGTGGGGGCTTGGTGGAATGCAAAGCAAAGGAGGAGATAGGGCTGACTGCCTCTGGCTACTGTACCTGGAACACTCACCCCCAACCCACTAACCCCTTGAGGCCAGCCTGCCACAACCCTTGCACATCCTCCAAAGTGTACTCAGGGCCACTGGTCTGGACCAGACTCTTTCCAACAGGCTGATGCCTGAGATAGGGGCATGGTCCCTTTCATCTCTACTCTTTGGGAATGTTGTGTTTACATTTCCATTTGAGTGTAGAACATTTTAAATTTCTGTGCTTATTTCTTCAGTGAGTCATTCAGCATTGAAAAGTGAATTGTTGCAGCTCTATGTGTTTTCTTGCTGTTGAATTCTAACTTCATTCCATTATAATCTCAAAATGCAAGGATTATTTCAATATATGATACAAAATATGATCTATTTTGAAGAGTATTCTGTGAGATGCTCAGAAGAATGTGTACTCTGTTGTAATTGGCTACAATAGTTTATAGAATTTTACTAAGTCCTTTTCATCAGTGGATTAGCTTCATTCAGATTTCTTTCTTGAATTTTTATCTGGATGATCTATCTACTGGTAGAGCAAATATTGATGTCACATACTATTATTGCTTTAGGACCTATGTATTCTTCCTTGTGAGTAGGGTTTATGACATTGAGTACTTGGATGTGCATGTATTTACAATTCTTGTATCTTCTTGATAAATTGTTCCTGTTATCAATATGCAATGCCCTTCTTTGAGACAGTGTGGGAAATCTGCTCAGTTGCCCATGGCTC
This sequence comes from Chinchilla lanigera, assembly GCF_000276665.1. Lineage (NCBI taxonomy): Eukaryota > Metazoa > Chordata > Mammalia > Rodentia > Chinchillidae > Chinchilla > Chinchilla lanigera. Next base: position 268,357 of record NW_004955603.1, read on the forward strand.
AAACTTGTGATCCTCCTGCTTAAGGTTTTACAGAACCTTTTATAGAGCTGGTTTTGTTTACATGAATTTCTGTAACTGTTCTTTGTTGTGGAAGTATCTTATTTCTCCTTTGAGTTTGAAAGATAGTTTTTCAGGGTACACTCATTTGGGCTGGAGTTTGTTTTCCTTCAGGGGCTGACCTACTTCACTCTATACTCTCACTGACTTGAGTGCCTGTGATGAGAAAAGTCTGCTGTGAATCAGATGGATTTTCTTATCTATGTGATTTCTTTTGTTTCTCTAACAGTTTGTAATACTATGTTTTTGTGTTGAATTTCTGGAATCTTCATCATTGTTTGCCTTGGTGTAGATTTATTTTTATCATGACTAATTGGACTTCTATATACCTCACTTATTGTAGGTGACATTCTTTTTTTCCATGTTTGGGAAGTTTTCTGCCTTTACTTCTGTGAACAGCTTTTAATGGCATTTATGCAGTCTCTGGCTTGCTCATTGAATCCGATCAATCTTATGATGTTCTTCTTTCTATCATTTTAAAGGTGTTGGACTGATTTTTCAGGGTGCCTTACTATTTGTGAAACATCTTTCTTTTCATGTTCACTAACCACGATCCTGTGTTTTCAATCTGATATTCTATCCTCACATTCATTCAATCAATTGTGAATATATTTAGTGGAATTTTTCATCTCCTGAATATTTGTTTGAAAATATTTCATAGATTCCATTCCTTTTCCATGTTGCCATTCATATTTTCTATCATTTTTCTAAGCTCCTTTTTAAAAAAACTGTGTCTAACTCTAAATAAATATATTGAGCAAGTCCTTCACTTTGATCATCTTCCCCCCCCCCCCCGAAGTAGTATTTTCTCTATAACTTCATTCTTCTTTTTACTTTTTCTGCTATGATTTCAGAAAATTCCAGGGGTTCTTCTGGCTTCCTCTATGCAATTATCTGCATGACTTGGCCTGGGTGGGCTGTAGGTCTAGGGTTCCATTTTCCTTATGCATCTTGTCATTTAAAATTTTTAAGTTTCATTTTGTTTTCTGTATTGATGCTTCTATATATCTTATAGCAGATAACTTTATCACTTGTATCAATGCTTCTCAGAAAATGTTTGTTTTTTAGAGATATCTTCTAGTTGTAGGTATTTTTTGGTATTTGTGTCTATAAAAGATTATACCTTTCCAATTTATTAAGCATGGAATGTTGCTATCCTGTGCTTTGGTACTGAAGTATGATGATAGTTATGACCCCATAGAATCACAATGTTGATATACAAGGGAGAACAACTGGTTACACCTGGTATGACATCCTGGATAATGTAGTACAATTAGCAATAACAATATCATCAAGCACACCTTAGAATCTGATGATCTATGGTAACTACTAATTTGGTATCTCTCACCATAGAAACAAGATCTATAGTGCAATAAAAATATCCAAAAATAAACCAGGAAGTTCTGTTTAGTGGGTTCCCTCATGGCACAGTGAATTTATTCTCTGCAAAGGGAAACTTAAAAGGGATAGGAGACAAAATTGAGTGATATCTGAAGAGAAATGCAGTAGCAGCAAGGTTGGTGGCCAAAGCATGATCATGCAAGATTTGGAACTAGAGAATATGGCAAGAGTTAATGAGTGAAGGTGAAAGCAAAAGATTATCAAACTAGACCAGCAAGATTAAAGACAATGCAAACTCACATGAAAAATCATAAATCAAGAGAAATTGTGGAGGAAAGTGACAAAGAAGACAAACAGGTATAAAAGTATAAACCTAAAAATCCCCAAATCAAAACAAATCAAAACAAAAACCCAGAGCAATTAGAAAACAGAGAGAAATAAAGGAATGAGGATAGCAAAGGAAGAAGTGAAATTAACATTATTCACAGATGACATGATACTCTACATGGAAGACCCCCAAAATGCCACCAAAAGACTCCTAGAATTAATAAACAAATTCAGTAGAATAGCTGGATACAAACTAAACACTCAAAATTCAATTACATTACTGTACACAAATAACAAAAATACTGAGAGAGAATTTAGGAATTCTACACATTTCACAGTAGCATCCAAAAAACTGAAATACATAGGAATCAGTCTAACAAAGGAAATAACATGCCCATACAGTAAAAACTACAGAACCCTGAAAAAAGACATTGAAGAGGATTTGCAAAATGAAAATATACTCCTTGCTCAAGGGTAGGAAGAAACAATATAATGAAAATGGCCATACTCCCAAAACTGGTATGCAGGTTCAATGCAATCTTGATGAAATTACTATTAGTATACCTCACAAATCTAGAGAAAATATTCTTAAAATTCCTCTGGAACCAGAAGAGATTCAAATAGCAAAAGCAATCCTGGCAAAAATGCAAGGCAGGAGGCATCACAATCCCTGATTTAAAATTATACTACAAGGCTACTGTGATAAAATCAGCATGATATTGGCAAAATAACAGATATGAAGATCAATGCAATAGACTAGAAAATACAACCACAACCACAGACACACTCAGCTAACTTATCTTTCTAAAAGGGGCCAGACATATGTTCACTGGAAGAAAGATAGCCTCTTTAATAGTGTTGGAAGAACTCACTGTCCACATGCTAAAGACTAAATCTAGACCCATGTCTAGCATGATGCACTAAACTAAAGTTATAATGAATCACAGATCTAAATATTAAAAAGAAAAAATAAATCTGATGAAAGAGAAAGTAGGTAAGACTCTTGAAGAGATAGGGGTAGGCAGAGAGTTCATGAACGAAAACCAAGCTGCATGGTAAATACATCAATAAATCAACAATTGGGATCTCCTCTTATAGAAAAAAAGGTTCTGGGCATCAAAAGAAATCACCAACAGCGTAAAAAGAAAGCTTACAATGGGAAAAATTTTAGCTAACTGTCCCTCTGACAAAGGACTTTTTTTTAAATTGTAGAAATAAAAGGAGGAAAATACTAACA
>NW_004955603.1:274389-281559 GCF_000276665.1 Chinchilla lanigera
CTGTGTACAGTTTCTGTCCAGCCTCTTCTCTGCTTGGCTTTGGTGAAGCAAAAAACCTCTATGTGGGGAAGACACCATCTCCAGACAAGAGCACCTTCCGAGAACAGGATGATTCTGTTTCTCTCATAGATTCTGTTTGCCACAGTAAGGTAGAAAATATTCATCTGTCTCCATCTGTAATCAGGGTGACAGATGATGAGTAGGTGACAGCCATAAAAAAAGAATCAAGCTATGTTATGTACATGTACTTCCTCCTGAAGGTGATTCTAAAATACATATGCATTGTAAACTTCATGCGTGGATGGAGAAATTTGTAGGAGAATAATCAAGTACATTTCTGATTTGATCTATGGAGATTGTCCTGAGAAGATTCGCATAAAGGCCAGGGAGTGGAGAAGTAGACAGGAAGATGCACCCTGACTACGGTGCACTCCATAACAACAGTACTGTAATCCAGATATTTTTAAAAGGGAAGACACGAAGACATTGACTTGCATTTGCAAACCTTCATGCTCCTCTTTCGATTGCTTCCTTTGGTACAATGATCCTCTGATTATCAAACAATAGTTGCCTCAGCCTTTCCACCTGGATCACCCCAGTCCCTCTTTATGCAACTCCAGGCCTTCAGTTGTGAACTGGGGCTGCATTCTTGATCATTGTTCTTCTCTGGCTTCAAGCTTCTTGAACACAGCCACTCTGGATCCTCAGGTTCTGCATTATGAATGCATCCATTGTGAATTATCCTATTTCTGACACTATAACCTTAATAACCTCCCTCTCATAATCATATAGTAAAATACAACAGAATAGCATTATATAGATAATATGCATAGTATGGTATTCATATTTTTTTTTCCTGAAAAACCTGATCAATACAGAATTTGGCTTAACGCGTGATTCTACCAGAATGACTTACTGTTAATCCTTCTTCCTTCCTCCCAGAGAGACTTATGATCTTTTCTCAAAGTAAGGATACACTGGGACAGAAAATGATGAGAGGTTTTGCAGAATAATGAACACTAATTATAAACTAACACTGATTTCAGGAAAATTAAAACATTCTTATGTCCCCCTCCCCCAATAGAAGAAAGTGTCTGTGGAGGTTGGTAATGCGTGGAGTGTTAGATCATGACTGACTCACAGTGGAAATAACATGTCTCCAACTGATACTGTAGCTATTTCCCCAGATACTGAATGTGCAACTGGCATAGATATGCTTAATAATTGGTAGAATCCTTACACTGATTCACTAATCTTTGGAATTAGAAAGATTATGGAGAATGGCCAGATGGAAACTCCCTCTATAGGACAAAACTACATAAAGATGTTACCACACCCTTGAAGGATGGCAACAATGGGTGCAACAGTTTTTATCTCCATGCTGGGCATCTGCACAGTCTCCTTATTGTTGGTTCTATCTTTATCACTGCTCTTAGGATCAAGATGGAGTAGTTCTGCCGTGCACCTTCCTGTTACATTTCCTTTATCCATTCATCCACGCATGGCCACTTAAGTAGATTATTATCCTAGGAATTGTGAATGCTACATGAAACATGGGAGTGTATTTACCATGTCACCATACTGATTTAACTTCATTTAGATATATACTTAGCAGGTTTGATAGTCTATATGGTAGTGATATGTTTAATTTCTTCAGGAGCATGAGGCAGGAGGGAGGGAGATGCCTGAAGAAATTCCATGTGAGTACATATTATTACTATGTATATGTATTTTAGACAAATATGTTTATGAAAGCACACTCACAGATGTATATTTTTGGATCGATTTCAATTGGGGAAAATACACAGGCTTCACTGAGTTTTCATGAATCTTCAGACACCAAAGTTTCTCCCTGGACCCTCTGGGAACCTGCTCTTGTGGCTGCTGGGGAAGGATTCTCCAAAGCACTCAAACTGTCTCTGTGCAGAGATAACCACAGAAACTTCTAATTGTTTCTGGGAATTTGGCTCTGGAGAGAACTTGCTTGCTTCTTTAGTTATGTCTTACAGTAATCTCTAATGGATGAACATGCACTGTCATGACGATTACAAGTGAAGTGGTAATTGTGTTTCAGGGGGAGTTGAGATCACACAACCATGACCCATATCTTGGGGCCTGGCCACCTCCCTTTGCCGGAAGAAGGAGATTTCATGACTCACCTCAGACTGCTGCTTGTGAAGCTGGTAGGTGCTGGTGAGTATTTACTTGCTGCTCTAGTCCGTGAAATAGAGGCTGTGAGAGAACAAGTTGATTCAGGGTCTGTGTCTGCGAGTTGTCCTGGCTGGAAAAGTGATTCATCTGGGGTGACAGAGACACACAGGGAGGGGGGATGGTTCCCGAGGCCCAGACTGAGCTGTGGACCGAGACCGGAGCTCTGAGGCCCCTCAGCAGCCTCTAACTGCTCCCCCTGTGCATTCATATAATCAGCAGCAAAGACGGTTGTGACAGTTGCTCCAAGCAGTAATGTCATGTCATTTAGAAGATCGCTGATTCTAATCCAGAAATCAGCCTGCTGTTCAGAGCACAGTGTAGAAATCACAGAGACACTGACATCACTTGCATCACTGCTTCAGTAGAAGTCCTCATTTGTGAGAATGAGTGTGCTGGAGAAAGCTGAACCAGCATTTTCCTGCATAAGGAATGTGTTCAGATGACAATTTCTGTTTTATAATGAGTTTTCTTTCACTGCGGTTGTGGTAATGAATGGAGATATCAAAATCTTTCTGAAAATATTTGTAGTCTGTTGACCATGTTGGTCAATGTTTTTGTCGTTTGGGAAGATATCAATACGTAATACAACAAGCATTGTTAATTTCCTACCACTTTGCTTGTAACTCTGTATTGTCTGTACTGTTCTTTTGCTATTTTGTAAAAGATTGTCTGTTAGTGTTTTCCTCCTTTTATTTTTAAAATTAAAAAACCAAAATAACAAAAAAGGTTAACATCATAGTTGAGTGAGTTAAACTGCAGAGAAATTAAGAAGGGCAAGTTGTTTCTGATTCACATGTGTCTCGCTACCTTTGTCAGGTATAAAAACTGTAATGCATTTGGTGAGTCCATGTCATTATGGGCCATCACCATGCGTGTGCTGTGAAGACTCAATATTTCTTTTGTCATATAGATCGCACATCATCATAATTTTCCAAAGACATTTGAATACTCCATTTTCTAAATTCAGAAAAAAATAGAAAGTTACCTAATGAGCGTTAATTCACTTTCTACGACTTCATATCTACAGTATTACTTTAGAGAATAACAATATTATATATAATTTCTCTTAAGTATTATTGGCAAAATTTCTGTGCTATCATAGCATTGATCCATGTTTATTAAACCAAATAGGTTATAAGAGATTACTTAGTCCATCATTAATTTTAAGGGCTTGTGAATATTCTCTTAGGAGTGATTCTGTGTTATAAATAATACATTCAGACAAAATAGGGAAGAGCACAGTCCAACATTTGCATAAGGATATTTCAAATATGACAAATTATATATACGGATTTAAAGACACCAACACTCTGATTCTTTGATAACACAGGACAGAAATAAGCACAATATCAATGAAGCCTTGGCGACACATCCAAATATCTTCTTGGCATTTAGATGAGTTGTATACCTTCTCTTTATTAAACATGCTTTTTCTTAAAGTCAGATATTACTAGGTTTTAACATATCATTTTGTAGCCCTAAATACATTAGAATTGCTAAGTCCAAAATCACTGTTATCCATACATTTAAAATGCTATCTAATGAATAGGAGCCTTTAAGTTTCAAAGACTGTTAAGAACATAAAATATATAGTGGAAAGAAAATTTTAAGAAATATAAATGTGCAAAATTTTTAATACATTTTATATGAAATCTATTCCTTACAACTTATATTTTTGTACAGAATCTTACAGTTGAAATGTTATAAATCCTGCACAATTGAAGAATGACATCTTTGGATCTAAAATTTGTAATCCTCTTCCTTTTCCCAGTTGTCACTGGAAGCCTGGGAAATGTCTCACTCTTATGTCGTTTTATCTTCCTTTACTTCAGTGGATGTCAGTCCAGGGTCACAGATGTGATTCTCAGGCACCTGACTGTGGCCAACTCCTTGTATATTCTCTCCAGAGGAATCCCAGAGACCATGGCAGCTCTTGGGATGGAAGACTTCCTCAATAATATTGGATGCAAGCTGGTTTTCTATCTTCAAGCAGTAGGAAGGGGTGTGTCTTTCAGCACCACCTGCCTGCTGAGTGTCTTCCAGGCCATCACCATCAGCCCCAGGAGCTCCAGGTGGGCAGAGCTGAAAGTGAAAGCCCTAAAGTGCATTGGTCCCTGTCCCGCCATTTGCTGGGTCCTGCACATGCTGCTAAACATCAGAGTTCCCATGCATGTGAGTGACAAAAGGAACAACAAAAACATCACAAACACTATAGATTTTCAGTACTGTTCAGCTATGAATTCTGCCAAAGTTGAAAACTCCATTTTTGCAGCACTGTCATTATCACACAACATTTTGTGTTTGAAACTTATGATCTGGAGCAGTGGCTCCATGGTTTTCATTCTGTACAGGCACAAGCAGCAAACTCAGCACATTCACAGACACATCTCATCAAGATCTTCCGCTGAGACCAGAGCTTCTCAAAGCATCCTCCTCCTGGTCTGTACCTTTGTGTCTGTCTATGCCCTGTCTTCTATCATGTATGTCTGGTTTACTCTTTATGACAAAACTGCTTGGTGGCTGGTTAAAACCTCTGCCTTAACCAATGCTTGTTTCCCTGTTGCTAGTCCCTTCATTCTCATGACTCGTGAGCAGATTGTGTGCAGGCCCCTGTGGAGGAAGTGAGCACACATTTCACTTCATCAGACATGTGAATCAGTCTACTTTTCATGTCTTCAGTACCGCACGCACTCATCTTTCACAGAGCCCAAAACTCAAAGAGGAGCCATCTTACTGTAGAGGTGGGTGTAAATACGATAGCTAAAGACATTTTTATGAACAGTAGTAATTGAGTGCAATTCTAAAAGGAAATAATTTTAGCATTTATGGTTAATGTAATTTTATTTTACAATTGAATTTTTTCCCCTCCTTATACAGTGCTTTTCTTTATGCCTGTCCATCTGTCTCTTTTCTTTCTTGGTGTCCATTCTTTTCTGTTTTTTTTTTTATTTTAAAAATAAAAGGAGGAAAACATTAACAGACAGGCAACATTTTACAACATAGCAAAAGAACAGTACAGACAGTATGGAGTTACAAACAAAGTGGTAGGGAATTAACAATGGTTGTTATATTACATACTGATATCTTCAAAGTGGCTTCTCATGAAAACAGATATAGAAATGCAATACTGATCAATCAAGGACTCATTGACAGTTTCTTTCAGCAGAGAAATAGAAGACAGAAGAACAACCATGTTAACTATCCTGTAGATACATACATACAAAATTTCTCCTTCTTTCCCTTCTCTTTTCCCACATCCCAGTTTCTGTTTTTCTATGTGGAATATTTTTATTTATCAGTCTCAATTGATTATATATTTTAATTTATTTCTGTAAATATCTATATATTTACTCTATAAATAAGTGAGTTTTAATTCTTTTATTATTTCCTAATGTTACAGTTTTGTGTTTCTGTCATTTATTTCTGTATGTCAAATCCAGGTTTGCATTTTATACTACAAGTACAATCTTATGACTATTTTATTTAAATAACTGTTTCAAAAATTCATTATTATTTATAACAGTTATCTACAATTATTATTTTTTAAAAAGATCTTGTTTTAATGTAAAAATTTTGTCCACCACTTTGAGACGTTGCTGAATGATAATCCCCTGGCTGGGCCCATGGAAAGTCTTGGTTTCAAGCTTCAGCACTGCAAAACAAAATTATTATGAGACAAATACAAGAGCTCAGGAATATAATTGTTAGCTATTGAGCTATTTTACTATGGCATGAGTGACATTCAAAAATCTGAATAATTTAATGTGCATAACTGGTTGTACTTGGAAAAAAGAACACGAGTCACCATTATGAAAATCAGTGCCATTTGATTTGGAAACTATTTGTAATACTGCCCATTTTAATAGAAGCCCTCCATTGACACTTGTGGACAGAAGAGAGCTGCAGTAAATCTTTATTTTGATAACAAATGTTTCCTGTGGAGTGTGTATTTACTTTGATTTCACATTTCCATTCAATGGAGACCTCCCAGTTTTGTGATGTGTGTTACTGAAGATCGTTGCATATTCAGAACCTTCAGATATTGCAAATCTGCTCCTTCCACGTCTGCTCCTTCCTTTCTCCCTTGTTATGAAGATCCCATCCGACTGTGTAATTACCACATGGTTGGTACTGAAGCGCCTTTCAAACACCAAAATCAATGCCAAAAGTTACCCAGCACCTCCAATAGATCCTTCTTGATCTGTGCTCACCTTTTTCCTTGACTTCTCTACGTACTATAATAACAGCACATAAGATCTACCATCAAGGCAAACTCTCACTTGCACAATGTGGTGTTTCTAGCCATCTCCCATACAAGATTCCTAAGGGATTTTATTTGATCTCTTTCTTGTTGTCAGTCAGTAAGTCTTGTTTTCTCTCACCTGCCATCTCCTGGAGACCAGTATTTTTTCCTTTTCTATGGCTTTGATTATTGTATATTATACATCCATGTGAAGTCACACAGCATTGTTATAAAATTTCTGTGCCTGCTTTATTTTGTTTAGTGTAATTCCTTTGAATTATGTTATGTCTCTGTCTGTCACCGGGTTTGCCTGCCTTTTAGGCTGGCTCTTAGTCAGCTATACATGTAGGACACATTTTCCTTATGATCCTCCTTCACTGAACACTTAGATGGCATTTTTGTGTTACTTATTATGAATTATGTTGTAATGGTATTAGAATAAAAGTATCTCTTTGAGATCCAAATTTTCATTCCTTTTGATATACACCAAGTGCCTGGGTTGCAGGATCAAATGGCTGCACCATTTTTTAATTTGGGAGAAAATGCTCTACTTTTCCATAGCAGCAGCACCGATGGAAATACCTCAAATACCACACGAGTGCTGTCTGCTGCAGACCGCTGGCTCCTCTGTGTTTCTGTGCTGACCCTTTGTGTTCTGGGAATTGTCCTTTTTCCTCTGCATGTGCCTGGCGAAGAGAGGAACAAAAGCTTCACAA
>NW_004955603.1:282024-289601 GCF_000276665.1 Chinchilla lanigera
GTCAGCAGACACACATTTGTATAAAAACTACTGCTTGTATGTGTAAGTGTACAACAGTCAGCTGAGACTTATTACCATCAGGGAGTAATAGTAGTAAATTGAATGTTAAGAATGTAAAACATAACAGGAATACAAGAATGAAAGAATGCCATGTCAATTTAATATTTATTTTCATCACTTTAATATCAATAAATTGTTTAATATGTCTTTGAAGGCTCTCATCAAATATTTTCAAATATTGGTCTTCAATAAGAAAAATTGGTTATTTGGTTGAATGTAATATTAGATAATTTGGGACTAGGTTTGTCAAAAATAAAGTACACTTCATAATACTTGCTCTATTTTCTTCTTCTATGTTGACATTTTTATAGCAATTTTCACATAGTTTTTCGTCTCATTTTTTTATGGAAAGTTACACATTCATTGTCTACAAGCCCCTAACACAAAAATTACAGGCCATTTTTAAACACTACTTATAGTGGGAAGGTAATTTGGTATATTACCTTTAGTATATAAAAAGGTATATTGAGGTAATATTTGCAACTTGTAAAATCGTTTGCATTCATCTATTTACCTTCTTTCAGTGTAAATAATTCTCACAAAGGGGTAATGCTTGTAGCTCATCTAAAGACAACTTGCAAAGCAGGGTCCAGTTCTTGGGTTTGATCCATAGTATTGGAAAAAAATTGCATGGATTGAAAATGCCTTTTAAAAAGTCAGGCAGTATGAGAGATGTTTGGTTTTAATGTCAGTTATGCAGGAGGCTGAGGCAGGAGGATGAAAATTTCAAGACCAGCCTGGGAAAGGTAGGTGGACTTCGTCTCAAAAGCAACAAAAGACAAACAAAATACTTAAAGATACAAGCAGAACTCTTTAGTAGATATCACTGTTGTTATGGCTTGTGTCTAGATGTTTGCCCAAATCTTCATGTGGCCATAGGTGGGGCTTTTCAGAGATGCCTGGATCTAGAGTGTGTGATGCTGGGATTAAGTGTGTGATGATAAGATCAAGGGTTTATAATTCCTAGTTTAGTCCACTGAATGGCTTGTCATACTTCTGGGTGTGGATAATGGGAAGTCTGGCCTTGTGTGTGAGTTTTACCACCCTTAAAGGTGTGTAGCCTGGATAGAACATAAGAGACAGAAAGAGGGCTGCTGCTATTGCTTGTTGCTGCTGCTGCTGCTTCCCTGCTGCTTTGCTGCCCTTCTGCGTCCTGCCCACCATGAACAGTTTCCTCTGCGTGATGACACTCTGTCATACCACCCTGCCTTTCAGCTAGCTGACTATGACCTCAAAGCACTATAAAGCGTGAGCTACATAACCTTTCTATCTTTACATTTGTGTGTCAAGTATGTCTCAGAAATGAAAAGAGTAACTAAAGCAACCATGAAAGCTAAAAAAGTCTGCATACTATTTATATGAATTTTTATGCTGACAAAACTGGTCATTTTTGAGGTCACTGATATCTTCTCATGTCCCTTATCAGTCCCTCTCCTCCGGGAAATCACTAGGCTGACCTGTGAGATTTTCTTCCTCTTCTGTACTTTATTTAAACATCAGACCTAAAGAAGACTTTGTTCATGTATTTATTTGCCATTTGTATTTCTTTATCTGAGAAGTGTGTATTCATCTCAGCTGCCCATTTTTGGACTGGGTCTTTCAATTTGGGGGTGCTGATGTTCTGTAATCCTTCATATGTTCTAGATAGGAATCTTTTGTCTCAGGGACACTCAGCTAAAATTTTTTCCAGGTTTGTGGTTTTTCTTTTTACTGTGCTGTGATTTCTTTAGCTGTGCAGAAACTTTTCAGTAGGATGAGATCCCAGTTGTTGATTCTTTGAAGTATTTCACGTGCAGTTTGGTTTTGGTTCATGAACTCTCTGCCTACCCCTATGTCTCCAAGGTTTTTACGTACTTTCTCTTCCAATAGATTTAGTGTTTCTGGTTTAATATTGAGATCTGTGAGCCACTGTGACTTGAGTTGGGTGCTTGGTGATAGGCTTGGGTCTATTTTCAGTCTTTGGCAGGTGGCAAGCCAATTTTTCCAGCACCATTTAGTAAAGAGGCTATCATTCTTCCAGTAAGTTTGTTTGGTCCCTTTATCAAAGATGAGGTTGCTGAGTGTGTTTTTGGTTGTGGCTGTTTCTTCCAGTCTGTTCCACTGATTCACAGGTCTGTTTTCTAGCCAGTACCAGATTGATTTAATTACAGTAGTTTGTAATATAATTTCAGGTCAGGGATTGTGATTCCACCTGACTTGTCCCTGTTGTCCAGGATTGCTTTTCCTATTCTGAGTCTCTTCTGGTACTTTTATATAATGGAATATTACTCAGGTATAAAGAAAGATTAACTTGAGACTTTTATTGGTAAATGGTAACAGCTAGAGACCATATTCATACGTGAAATAAATCAGACCTACATGTAAAAGCACCATATTTTCTCACTAGTGAAAGACCTGAAAGAGTGAATAAAAACTAGAAGCTATGAAAGACATTGTGAAATGAAAGGAAAATGCTCAAAAATAAAGGGCAACTGGGGTGTTGGAAAAGAAAAGGGAAAGAAAGGGTAATTGTGTATGTATGTATGTATATACAGGATAGCTAACATAGTTGAACTACTGTCTTATATTGGTTTACTGAAAGAAACAGTTATTGATTACTTGATTGATCAGTATTACATGTCTCTAATTTTTCCTGAGAAACCACTTTGAAGATATCAATATGTAATACAACAAGCACTGTTAATTTTCTACCATTTTGTTTGTAATTCTGTATTGTTTGTATTGTTCTTATGCTATTTTGTAAATGGTTGTCTGTTTGTTAATGTGTTTTCCTTCTTTTATTTTAAAAATAAATTAAAAAAAGACTTTGTGCCTTTCAATTTCTATATGGTATTTTAAATTTAACTGTGCTTGTGCATGTTATTTCACATGTTTTATAGCACGGAATTCTGTTTTGCTCATGCTTCTTTAATTTTTTTTTTTTTCAGGTACCAGGAATTGAACTCACGACCTCACGACTGCCAGGCAGGTGCTGTGCCGCTGAGCTAAATCCCCAGCCCCCTTTAATTTTTTTCTTAAATGGCTTTAGCACTGAATTGTAATGTGAGTGTATCAGAGAGCTGGTCATTCTGCTGATGCACACGTTTTTCCATTGTAGCTGTGGGTTGTAAACTCTAGAAAATGTGTCAGTGTCACATGCACAATCTGCAGTGCACATAGACACACTGGTGTGCTGGCTCCATTAGTATTTACATCTCTTCAACTTTAGGTTATGTTGCCAAATAATTTTATAAAATATTTGTAACAATTTTTACACTTTCTAGCAATATGTAAATTTGCTAGTGTATGTACACACTTCCCAAACTGTATTTTATGTTTATCCTTTTTTCTTGTTGTTGGAACATATGAGGAGACAATTTTATTTCTCTGTTTGTTAAGTAAATGGAATACAGTTTATATGCATTTGTTCACTTCATGGTGTCTTCTAGGAGGAGTCTGCTTTACTTTCCCATTCCAAACATGGTCGTATCTAATTATCCTTACTGCTTTTAGGAGTTTTTTTCCAGATACCAGAAAAAGTTCTTTCTGTCTTCATCAGTTGTCTTTCAACATTTTCTCTCTCTCTCTGTCTTTTGATAAATAAAATTTATTAATTCTAATATAACATGATTTACCATTTCACTCTGTATTTTGAAAGTTTCTTGTTCCATTTCAAGTATCTTTTCCTATTTCAAGACCATGGAGATGTTGTTCCATATATTCCTCTAAAAATAATATGATTTATATTTAAAATTTAGATGTGCCTCTCATTCAGATACAATCTGTTCTATGGCTAGTGATTTAACTTTTTTAGAACAACAAATTTCCGTTTACCCAGAAAATCTCTCATTGCTTCTTCCCATTTACTGTCTTCTTTCACATGCTCATCCAACTTAACCTCACCAACCTCAAGGCTAGCTTTTCTTTTTTAAAATTTTTTTTATTTTTTATTTTAAAAATAAGAGGAGGAAAACATTAACAGACAGACAACATTTTACAAAATAGCAAAAGAACAGTACAGACAATACAGAGTTACAAACAAAGTGGTAGGAAATGAACAATGCTTGTTGTATTACATATTGATATCTTCAAAGTGGTTTCTCATGAAAAGGGACATGCAATATTGATCAATCAAGGACTCATTAACAGTTTCTTTCAGTAAAGAAATAGAAGATAGCAGATCAATTATGTTAACTGTCCTGTATATACATACACACAAAATTTCTCCTACTTTCCCTTTTCTTTTCCTACATCCCAGTTGCCCTTTAATCTTGAACGTTTTCCTATCATTTCACAATGTCTATCATATCTCCTAGTTTAGACTGTGTGTAATTTCTTATCATTATTTCTGTGTCTTTTGGTTTGCACTAATGCCATAGGTGGAAACATTCAAAGTTACATTTGGAATCAAATATCTTCAGTGAACCTTATTGGTTAGCAGATAATTTATTTCCATAATGTTAATACAAGTGTTATATCTATCTATCTATCATCTATCTATCTATCTATCTATCTATCTATCTATCTATCTGAATATATCAACAAAGATGTAACAAGTTGCAAGTTTATAATATATTTTGATATTTGCATCTATTATGCAATGATAATCACTGAATTTGTTGAACACACTTCACGCATGCTGTGGTTTGAATTCATCAAAATGCATGTGGAATAATTCTACAAATTCTTTCTTCCAGCTGATTTAGAGTTTTTGTTTCAATATTTAAATCTTTGATCTATTTTGATTTCATTGTGGGGCATGGTCATAGACATGGGCCTACTTTTAGTCTTCAGCATGTAGAAAGCAAGTTTTCCCTGTTGTGTTTATTAAAGACATTGTCTTTCCTCCAGCAAACTTGTTTGGTTCCTTCATCAAAATAACGAGGCTGAATGTTTTTAGATTTTTGTCTGCATCCTCTAATCTGCTGCACTGATCCTCAGGTCTGTTTTTATTTTTTGTTTTTTTTTATTTTGTTGCCAGTACCATGCTGTTTTTGTCACAGTAGCTCTGCTGAATAATTTGAAATAAAGGATTGTGATGTCTTCTTCCTTACCTTTGTTGCCCAGAATTATTTCTACAATTCCAAGACTCTATTGATTCCATATGAATTATAGAACTGATTTTTCTTGTCTGGTAAAATGTGCTAATGGTGTTTTGATTTGGACTGCTTTAAAGTGTATAGCAATTTTTGAAATATGTCCATTTATACTATGTTGGTTCTTCCTCTATAAGAGCTAGGGATATCTTTCTGTTTTCTAACACCCTCATCATTCACTTTTTTCAATACTGTGGTTTTCAGTGTAAGGATCTTTTATCTCCTTTGATTGAGTTCTAAGTATATCATTACTTTCTGTGCTATTATGAAAGGTGCAGTTTCCCTAATTTCTCTCAGTGCGTTCGTTTTTTGTGTACAGAAATGGTATTGATTTTTAGGTGTTGACTATATCCTGCTAGGCAAATGAATCTGGTTATTAAATCTAGAAGTCTTTCAGTATAGTTTTTGGGGTTTTCTATGTAGAGTATTATGTGATCTGCAGATAATGACAGTTTAACTCATTCCTTTCCTATATATGTTACTTTATTTCTTTCTCTTGTGTAATTGCTCTGGCTAATGTCTCAAGAGCTACATTGAACAGGAGTGGTGATAATGGATGTCCTTGTCTTATTCCAGATTTTAGAGTGAAAGCTATCAGTTTTTGAGCATTTAGTAAGACCTTTGTTGTTGGTCTATCATAAATGTCTTTTATCAGATTGAGATGAAGACCATCGATTCCAATTTCTGTAGGGTTTTGATCCTGAATTGGTGTTGGATTTGTCAAACTCTTTCTGCATCTGTTGAGATGGTCATTGGTTTAAGATCTTGGCTCTATGAATATAGTGAATAAACTTATTGATTTCATATGTTGAATCATACCTGCAACACTGGGGTAAATTCTGTTTGTTCATGGTGTGTAATGTTGTTGAGGATTTGCTACACTCTGTTTTCCAGTATCTTATGGAGGATTTTTGCGTCTACATTCATTAAGGATATTGGCCTGTGGGTCTCTTTTTGGTTGGATCTTCTTTGGTTTTGGTATCAGGGTAATACTTAATTCCAGGAATAAATTTGGGAGTATTGCTATGCTTACAATTTTATTAAAGTGTTTGATGAGTAATGGCATTAGATCTTCTCTAAATTTCTTGTAAAATTCAGTGATGTATCCATTGGGACCTGGGCTGTTCTTGGTTTGTGGATCTATACATTTTCTATTTCATGGAAATAATGGTTATTTATAATTTTTATATTGGCTTGATTAAATTTGAGTAATTCATATGCATCTAGAAATCCATCTGTTTTTTTTTTTTTTAAAGACTTCATGAACAAAACCCAAATGGCTCAGGAAATACTACAAAGAATAAACAACGGGGTTCTCATCTTATTAGAAAGCATTCACACAGCAAATAAAATTACCAACAGAACGAAGAGACAACCCATGGAGCTGGGAGAAATCTTAGCCAGTCATTCTTCATCCAAGTTACTAAAACCTAGAATATATAAAGAACAGAAAAAATCAGAGCCCCCAGATTTAAAGGTCCAATCCATAAATGGTAACCCTAAGTGAATAGACACCTCTCAGAAGAAGTACAAACATCACATAAACATTCCAAAGAAGTTCAACATCACTGATTATTTGCTAAGATTTCACATCACTCCAGAGAGAACTGTACTGTCAAAAATCAACCAATATGAAGGCTGTTGCTGCGATAAAGGAACACTTCTCCCTGCTAGTTGTTGTGTAAATCAGTGTAACCTCTATGGGAATAAGTGGGAAAATTTCACAAAGTTTAGGACAAGTGATTCCATTTGACTCAGGTATTCCCTTTTTTGGTATCTTCCGAAAAGAATAAAGGCATCACAGCACAGCATATATACAGACTTGTGTTTACAGAAGTGCAATTTGTATTACCTAGATCTTTGGAACAAAGATCATATTCCCATCATATAAATAACCATATTCCCATCATTGATGAATGGATAATAATGATGTGGTCTTTATATATATATAATGGAGTACTACTTAACTATAAAGAAGGATAAATGAGATATTTCTAACTGCATGGATGAACCTTGATACTATATTCTGAAGTGTAATAAGCAAAAAAAAACCATGTATAAATATGATTGTCTCTCTGGCATGAGAAAGTCAAAGTGTAAATAAGAACCAAGATGTATAATAGATGTTGTGAAATAGGAAGAAATTATCCAGAGTAAAGGAAAATGGGTGTGGGGGAATTAGAAAAAAGATGAAAGAGAAACAAAGCTTTGTAAATAAGGAAGAAGAGTGAGTTGAAGGGAGGAGGGGGGAGTGGGAAAAAAAGAGGGATTAAGATACATCATACACATGTGCAGGTTCCCTGTGATGAATGTGATCACTATGTATACGTGAATTGTACCAATAAACTTAAGTTTTAAAACTTTCACATGGAGACTTAATTTCCTGTGGAGCAGTACTTGGATCGTGGTATGTGAGAAGCGAAGAGTTAGGGAGGTTCCACG
>NW_004955603.1:291006-293306 GCF_000276665.1 Chinchilla lanigera
TGCTGGGGAATGCACCCCACCTTTGCAAAATTTTAAATATTTTGAGTCAGTTTTACTAAGTTGCTCAGTTGTCCAGGCTGCATTCGACTTTGTGATTCTCTCACTTCATCCTCCTCAGTGTGCTCAGTGTGCTCATCACAAGTGTGCTCATCACAAGTTTGAACCACCAGTGTGCTCATCACAAGTTTGAACCACCAGTGTCACCGTACATTGTTATTTTGTTAAAATAATACTAACTCAGAGGGTTCTAAAATTAATCTTAGCATGTTACGAAATTTCACATTAATATGAGTTAGCAATGTAATGTTAGAAATGTAATTAACATGAAAACAAATCATTCTCAATGGGTAGTTTAGTTTAGAAAGATTAAGAAATGGGTCGATGTTGACAGGCCTGGGTTTGGTGATCCTTGGTGACGTGTTCCTTGGCACCTCCTATGTGCCTGCCTGTTCCATTTACCAGTTGCCTTGGATTCTAAAGGGATAAAGAGGGATAAACTTAAAGCTTTTTTATTAAAAAAAGGTAAAACAGAATTTCTTAAAAAATAATGAAATAACAATAGTTAATATTTTGCATATTTGTCCTCTACAAAGTACTTACTCAGAGTACAAGATATGAGCATAAAAATTTATGCAACTGATATTCGCAGGAATCTTCCTGTGCAGTGAACTATGGGACACTTTTAGTGTGCTAGCTTGTGGTTTTCTCACTTTTCCCTTCTTCCTTTCCCCTTTCTGCCTTCCTACCTCCTTTTTCCTTTTAAACAGTTTCTTCACATTTCACAGTATTCACTGTACATTCTAGATCTTTTTTTTTTCCTCCGGTATCAGGAACCAAAATCACGACCTTGCGCTTGCCAGGCAAGCGCCTTTGCCTCTAAGCTAAATCCCCAGCCCCCATTCTAGATCTTTTTTACTCTTCCAGTTTCTCACACCAGAGAGGCAATATGATGTTTACACATGTGAGTCTGATTTATTTCACTTATGAGTATTGTCTCAGATTCCATCCACTTACCTACAAAAGTCTCAAGTTTATCCTTCTCTACGGTCTACTGGGACTCCATCATATAGAAATGACAAAACATTTCTACCCATTCCTCGGCTGATGGGCATTTGGGTTGTTTGCAAGATTTATCTATTACAAATTGTGCTGCTATAAATATGGGTGCACATATCTCGCTGTGGAATGATATTTCTAATTCTTCTGGGAAGGTACCCAGAAGGGAAGAAACTGGTTCAAGTGAGACTTCCAATCCTAGCTTTCTGAGAAGTCTCCATAGTGATTTCCACAGTAGCTGGGCCAGTGTTCACTCTCACCAACAGTGGAGAAAGGTTCCTTTCTCCCCACAGCCCCTCCAGCATATGTTATCAGTTGATCTCTTGATGACAGCCATTCTTTCTGTGGTGAGATGGAATCTTGGTGTTGTTTTACTGTGCATTTCTCACATGACAATGATGCTGAAATTTTTCATATATTTATATGCCACCTGTATTCATCTCAGAAGACCATTTTTGGATTGGGCCTCATCTCATCTTATTAAAAAGCTTTTGCCCTTCAGAACAAATCATCTGCACAGTGAAAAGGCAATCCATAGAGTGGGAAAATAATTTAACCAATTACCTCTCACACAAAAGACTTTTACCTGGAACATATAAAAAAATTGAGGCCAGGGATACAGCTTAGGGGCATAACTGCCTGCCTGCCAAGTGCAAGATCTTGATTTCAAACCCTGGTACAAAAAAGAAATTGAAAAAAAACTTTTAATAATAAACCATGAAAATACTGAATTACTTAGTGTTTGCATCAATAACATTATCAAAGAATATTGCACACAAATGTCATCAAATTGGAAACTTCATGAACTTTATATATTTTCAGTAAGAATATAAGGGCTTATTTAGTCTTCTCACATACAACGTAGAGAAAATTTCGTTTCATCAGTTACTATCCCTTCAGCTTTTGAGCAGAAAATTGAATAACTAAAAAGATCCATTTTATTCCATGTATGTATACCTTTTATATTTTTTGTATTAGATAATAGTTATGATAAAAATTTCTATGATTTTTCTATGGTGTCTTCAGTGATAAATTGATTTGCATATTAGAATCCTAAAACTTCTAACAATTATATTTAAATCCTGACCCAGTTTCAGCAACCATGACCAGCAAGGTTACACTGAGACATAACAGTTCTCTCCATGCCTAAGGGGTCCCTCGTCCTTTCTGTGTGGCTTTGGTGAAGATCAGATCAACCCTACAAGCAGTCTTTCTCCAGACAAAAGCATCCTCAGATCCCTGGT
>NW_004955603.1:294901-296328 GCF_000276665.1 Chinchilla lanigera
GCTGTCCTGGGAGGCTTCCCAAGGCAACACTTAGTCTTTTACTAAAACTACATTATCTAAAATAATATGCTAAGATTCATTGGCCCCTACAATATATAGATGGAGAGTATTATTTAATCAATTTAATTATTTAATAAATCAATTTAATTATTATTTAAGCATTATTATTTAATTAAGTTAACTCAACTATTACCTCATATAGATGTTATTGAGGGGATGACAGCCTCTGATCTAGCTACCAACTTTTAGTATAAAATATAATATTATCATGCTTTATATTATTAGATCTTTACAACTATTCATCATACACAACGGTATGTACAGAATGCAAGAGATACCTGTCCTGGCAGGCAATGTAGGCAATGGTAGCAAATGTTCTACTTTCTTTCTTTTTTATATTCAACTTTTTAAAACTCTATATGTTAAAGAGGTTATCCAATGTTTGTTTTATTCCTTTCTGCTCTGTGTCCAAGGTTGACCAATGTTAATATGAATGGAAGGACTTTTTTCCTAAGTATAAATAATATTTACATCTCATCTGGGCATGTATCTTGCACTTTTATTCTTCAGGTACCTGTTAATTGACACAGGTTTTCTCTAAAACTTGCCCAACATGTAAAATGAATAATGAGACAAGAGATATGAGCTTAAAAAAATTTCTTGAGTACAGAAATCATCGAATTTACATACACTCCCAGAACCTCACATGTTATATTCTATGTTAGTTCTACTTCAATTTTTTGATGAGTTTCATATTCATTTCAATGATGGCTCTACTAATTTACCTTCCCATTAGCAGTGCAGGAACAATTACCTACACAGCAAAGGTTGAAATTTGGCAATAAATATATATTGCTTATTTTTTCTTTTGTATCTGTTTTCTTTTGTATATTTCTACTGATTTAAACATCTTTCTTCTCTTTTTTACAAACAGCGCTGCTTTTTAATATGATTAAGAATCAAAATAAAAATTTGGAAGTTTTTGGGGGGGCACAGTCCTAGACTTAGAAACCAGAAGTAACTGCCACTGAGCTACATCCCAGCCCTTCCAATTCTTTTGAAACAAAGTCTTGCTATGTTGTGCACTCAGGCCCCAAATTGTGGTCTCCAACCTCAGCCTCCTGAATATCTGGGATTACAGGTGGGTGCTAACACAGTTGGCTACAGTTTGGAAGTGTTTCACCTGAGTATCATAATGACCCACTTGTTCAATGAACCATAAATCTTCCACTCCTATGTGTACCTGGAACTGCTCTCAGTGGAGGGCTCCATGAATAACAGTCAGTTCCTCTAGACCATCAGCTTCCCCATAATATTCTTGTCCATTGGACCACCTGTCTCTCAGGCCATTTAATTTGGCATCTTGGACTCAGTGTTTCAAAGAATACAGCCCTGTTTTATCAACCTCAGAGAGCACCAGTGGAAAA
>NW_004955603.1:298118-302882 GCF_000276665.1 Chinchilla lanigera
TGAATGCATCATGGATGGCTCCTGAATTTGGGTTTACTTCGAGATAAACAAATTAGAGTTTAAAGTGCTTCAGGCTGGCAAAGTCAATCTAAAACCATTCTGTCTGTATTTTCTACAATAGAAATCACAGATAAAATATTCATGGTTAACAGAAATGTGTCAGTAAAACTGCCACATTCATGGTAAAGAGCAGAACAGATCTGTATCCCATCTGATCTGAACCATCTGATCCCATGGAGAAATGGTGTCTCACTCGCACAGCAATGGCTGGGATGGAGAAGCTGCTCCAACTCTGAGCCTATGAGCCCCAAGATGGAAATATAAATGTGTCTCCATGGAAATACTGGGGGACCTCAGCACCACTGTGAGACTCCTCCACCATGGAAGCCAGAACAGCAGCATTTTAGGAAAAGGAACCCATGTGACAGGTTAAAGTGTATCTTCTGATAATTCCTCTGCTTTAGAAATACTCAAGTATCAGTCCCACTGCTAAATTCTCTATGATTTCAATTATACATACAATGCATTCCACAGTAAATACTGGATAGCATATATTTTAATATATTTATCCAGTCAAACTTCACTGATAGAATCTCTTAGATAATAAAAATAGATATATTGGATCAAGTGACATAATAAGTTGATAAATGGATGATTCCAAAGTTTAACTTTAGGTTTTTTTTTTGTTTTGTTTTTTTTTTGTTTTTCTCCAGTACCGGGAACCGAACTCATGACCTTGTGCTTGCCAGGCAGGTGCTTTTGCCGCTGAGCTAAATCCCCAGCCCCTAGGTTTTTTTTTTCTTTTACTAACTTGGCACACTGTTTTCATAGCCTAGATTTTCAGAATAGCATAATATTACTTAATAATCACTTTGATAAGAATTTTTGTAATATTTTTCTGACATATATGCGAAGAATTTTAACCTCAAGTCATTCTAATATTAAGCCAATGTTTCTCTGACTAAATCAAATCAAATGAGGGCAAATATTTGTGGTATTAAAGTGCATTCAATGCCTGCACATATTATTTAGATCTCCAAATTTTATTAATGTTTGACATTGCACTGTAGAATAAATGTCTATTCCCAGTGACAGAATTTTGATAGAGATTTCCAGGAAAGTAAAATAAAATGAACAGACACAGAAAGTAGTGCAAACACAGGTCGGCATCATGAGAAGCACAGCTGACCTGTCCCCTCAGTCTAGCACAGGGTCAGGACGCTGTCTCTGACCCTCTGGGAACAGTTCCACCCCCACTCTGTCCCAATCACAGGAGCTAATTGAATCAGCTTCCTTGTACTAAAGCTTCATCACCTTTCCCATGAAATGAACAGTAGCTCCTGCTCCAGAGATTTGTGAAGGTTAAAGATCAACTATCGCAGTGCACTGCACAAGTGCTTTAACAGTTAAACATTTAGCTGTTGAAGAATCCTGAAGCAGGGAGACCTTCAGTCACTGTCCCCTGTAAGCAGCACTGAAGGGAGTGAGTGGGTCTCAGCCTGGACTCAAACTCTCACACAGAATCCTCTGGCTCAGAAGATCCTATATTCAGTGGGGACAGAGATTTTCTCCAGGGACCAGGGTTTGCTGCAGCTGACCGCATGCTGTATTTGCAGTCCTGGAGCTGAGGCTTACACATGGTTGGTGTCCCTCAAGTGTGTGCTGTGGCTAAAACCTGGTTCCTGGTGTGGTGGGGAGGGGAGGTATGGACATACAGGAAGGACTTGGGTTATCCTAGGCCTGTGGTGCGGGGAACCTGCTGTGCAAGCCTCCCTGTCTCTGCACTGCCCTTTGAGGCAAAATCTTCTTTCCTGCACCCCAGGCATGATGAGCTTCCTTCTGCTGCCATCACCAGAGACCAAGTCAGGGGCTCCCCCATGTCTTGGACTCTGAGCCTGTGAAGCTGCAAGGCAGGTGAGCCCCTCCTTCACACACAGAGCCTGCATCGCACTCCATGATGGTGAGGCAGACCTGACACCCACACTGAGTGTGCCTGCTATGCTGGTGCATATTTGTAATCCCACTCACTCGGGAGGCTGAGGCCAGAAGGTAGTGACTTCTAGGCCAGCCAGGGCAATGTAGTGTGAGCCTGTAAAAATACCTAAAATGATAGTGAATGTCATTTAGGGATAAGACTGGTCCTCCTCAGAACCACAAACAGACAAGCAAAGCAAACCATTGATCGTGTCTGTGACCCACAAAGTAATAATATTGAAAATATGCATGATTAAAAATTTAAAAATAACCATAAAAGTACTGATAAACTACTTTTTCGGTAATGTCATTTTATATTTATTTTCACACCATTCATTTGATTATA
Organism: Chinchilla lanigera; assembly: GCF_000276665.1. Taxonomy (NCBI): domain Eukaryota; kingdom Metazoa; phylum Chordata; class Mammalia; order Rodentia; family Chinchillidae; genus Chinchilla; species Chinchilla lanigera. The sequence goes on from NW_004955603.1 coordinate 300,439, forward strand.
ACTGCATGACTTGTATTATTCATTTTTAAAAATTGATATCTATGTTATGTCTCCAAAAATGTTCTCAGTTCAGTGCAGTTGGTATTGCTCCTCCTAAGAAATATTTGGCTTTTTTGTAAAAATTATTCTATAATAACAATATTAGTCTGAATTTTAAATTTATTGATTTATATTATGTTTTTCATAAAACCCAGTGTTTTTATTCTTTTGATTTTAAATTTTCCTATGATATTTTTTATAATTCCACATTTTTCCCTTTTACTTTGTATGAAAAAGGATCTTATATTGTCTAAACTAGAAATGACACCACACAATGGAAATCAAATGTAATGTGATGGTAGTATTTAAAACTCCTCCTAGGAAATACAGGTTCAACATTATTGTCTTTCCCTTCTTGCAGTAGTTTCTCATAATGAATTTTGTTTTCATTTTAAAGATAATTACACAGGTTGCAAGCACATGGCTCAGTGCGGTTTCCTGATCTGAGCACTGCTTTTCAGCTTCAAGTTGCAGGGACAGATTCTTGTTCATCCTCGGTTAGTTCCCCTGGGACCATTCCAGCCCCTGATTTCCCGGCTCAGTGCAGCACTATCCGGACCTCAAGGAGCACAGATCACTTCCAACATGCTCCGGTTTATTTAAATGCAGTTGTGCGACATCAGTTCTCTAGTATTTGCATTGTAATCCCCTATGTTCTTAAAGAATTGATGTGTTTTGTTGCACATGCTCTTGCGTCATTGATTAAAATTTCAGTATGTCATTACTTTGTGTGAATAGACAGCCAGTGATTTTGAATCTGGCAGCTAATATCCATGTGTGTTTATTTTAGAGTAAGGGTTATTAAAAATAGCACTGATATGTAAAGTCCAGAACTTGTCTTTTTTTAAACACATGCAGAAATTTCTGTGGGTCCTATATGTAGGAGTTTGACAGTTGGTATATGTGTTAAGATCTCTCCACCTTTAGCAGACATTAAGAGTTTCCTAGAGACATTGTACTAATGCACAACTCTATGAATAGGGAATGACAGTCCTGACTTTTCAACATCATTTTGTAAAGCTGATATTTCCTCCTATTTTCAATTTAGCTTTCTGGTTGTTATACAATGCTAAAAGTAGTGGTATTATTTTCTGGTTGCTGTTGCTTACTGTTACTCTGCAACTGATCATAAACCATGGGGTAGATTCACAAGACCTTGCCTGGTTCCATTTGCAAGTATTTTCCTGCTGTATTGTCTGTATATTTGTTACTCATTTGTAATCATTTATAGGTATGGAAATGAGTTCTATTTATCATTTGATGAGGTAAATCTCTTACCTTCAACTTAACTATTTTGTCATGGCACAACTTGGGGTTAATTCTCATAGTGTATAAATAATCTTTTCATACACTACAACCACAGACTTTAATATGTTGAACAGCGGTCTACTTAAAATTCACTTACAGTGTGGTGTGGACTGTGATTCAGAACTTATTTTCCAGTTCACATATTCAAATTTATTCATTTCACAATGTCTATCATACCTCCTAGTTTAAATTAACTCTTTCAGGTTTTACACTAGTGAAACAATGCGGAGCTTGCAGAAAATGCCTTGTGCTCTGCTTTCTGTACCATGTATTTCACATATGTGGATCTTGCAAACGTGGCCCAAAAATACATTCTAAAATGTATGGGAACTGACTATGCGCAGGTGGTTTTCTTTTCACGATTAAAAAAAAAAACCACATTATACCTTCTGTTTACATAGCATTTACATTACCTTAGGCATCATGCATAATCTTGAGGCAATTTAAATTGTAGGACAAGATTCCAGAGTTTATATGCAAGTATTACTCCATTTGTACATGAAAACAGTTGATCCACTGAGATCGCCTCCTGCTGCTATCAAGCAGCTGTTCTCTCATGCTTTCCTTCCATTTCTCATCACTGCTTCATCCCGGCTAACACCAAATCAGCCTTGGTATGGAGCCCTCTGCTTCTCTCCTTTGTTTCTGAATCTTTTGTCTCCAGTAACACAAAGCACCACACAAGCAACCAGAAATTTCACTATCCCAAATCACCAACGGGCTGATGATTCCTACATCCTCATAGCAGAATGACATCTAGGTACCTGGCAATGGGAATGACTTTTCTGACTCAGACAGTCACTGGGATCCTAGGTAAAGTTCTTCTTCTTTTCCATTATCTCTCCCTCTGCTTCACTGGATGTGAGTTAAGGCCCACAGATCTAATAGCTGAGCACTTGACTATAGCAAACACAGTGATCATGCTGTCTAAGGGAGTCTCACAGACAGTGCAAGCTTTTGAGGTAAAATATTTTCCTCAGGGTATTAGATGCCTGCTTCTTTTGTGTGTCTACAGAGTGGCCAGAGCTGTGTCAGTCAGTACAACCTGCCTCCTGAGCATCTTCCAGACCGTGAAGATCAGCCCCATGAGCTCCAGC
>NW_004955603.1:304062-307034 GCF_000276665.1 Chinchilla lanigera
CAAACACAGACACAGAAACATGAACATGGATGTTCACAGAATTGATGATCCATCTACAAACATATGAGGGAATTAAATATGCACACACAGAGATCTTCACACAATAGATGGACAGAAAGCCACATACATAAAGGTAAATAATATATGAACAATTGACTGTTTTCCTTCATATAATAGGAATAGAAATAAAGAGTCTGGATACAATAAACAAGAGTATCATACTACTATCAAAGTACAATTTTACAATAAATATATTAAAAGTAATAAAATTGTGCATCCAATGCCTGTAAGCTAAAAAGTTTGCACAACATAAGTAAGATATGTATAAAAAATCTGAAGCAGGAATAATTAAAGTAATGTGCTGTGTTCTAATTTGTAGCGATCCAGTTATAGACTTGAGAGGAAGTAGAGGTCTGAGCTAAGTAAATACTGTAAATAGTAGTAAGACAACAAGAATATCTCCTGTGGTCCATGCCCAGGACCCTTGTAATGATCTAATCATGTTCACACAATTTTGTATTAATGTCCATAATTCCAGATAGCATATAAAATGTATGGCATAACTGATTTCTGCTACAAAAATAAATATTTACCTTAAGAAATCTACTAATATAAATTAAATAAAATATACATAAGATGGTGTGAAAAATGAAATATGTACCTTTCTCATGTATGTGGGTAAAAAACAAGAGGATCAAGAGATGGATGGAGGCAAGGGGGGCAGGGAGGGAAAGGGGGTGAAAAAGGAATGAAGATGCCTTAATTACATGTGCCCACTCTCACCAAGAATGTACACATTATGTACTGTAAACGTGGTATAATAAAAAATGGAATATCTGAAATGTGAACGATGTAAAATCACAGTGTGTTATAATGAAAAATTCAATGGAATGATCTTAAGAAATAAATGGATTTGTCTGATGCTGTTTCACTGGAACACATTGCCCGCTCCCTCATTCTTCCTGGCCTTCGACCAGTACTTCTTCTGTTCCAACCTTCTCCCTGGAGCCGGAAAGCTCTCAAACCCAGTGGAGCTGCCAATCCTATTTTTTGGTAGAAATGCTGGAGAAAATTTTGAGAAGACTCTGGGAAGTTTTCCTTCAGATAGGAATACGGGCACTTAGACACACAGAGGAGGGTTGGGACTGTCATTCAAACCAGGTCAGCATGGGCAGCATCTAACAAAGATGGTGCTGGGAGACGGGACTTTGGGGTGGAGAAGATACAGAAATGACAGTAGTGACTCTAGTAGTGACCTAAGTGATTCTTAACCATCAGCACAAAAATAGAAACTTAAAAGCAAAGCAGCAAGATAGCCCTCAAATGCATTAATCCCTAAGAGCTTATCTCATAGACGCTGATGTGGAGGAACACACAAACAACCCATAAAAATGGTTGGAGTGATTGAGAAGGCTAAAGGAGAAAGGGAACAAATCCATGTGGTGTTCAATGATCGCAATAGTGGATGCAATAAATAGGAAATTACTTAGGTAATAAAATATTCAATGAGCTCAAATAAGACAAAGAAAAAGCTAATGGAAATAAGTGAGGTTGGTCTAGTTTTTGTCATGTAGAGAGCTAGTTTTTCCATCACCATTTATTAAAGATGGTATCTTTCTTCCAGTGAACATGTTTGGCCCCTTTGCCAAGATAAGGCAGCTGAGTGTGTTTGTGGTTGTGTCTGTATCTTCTAATCTGTTCCCCTGGTCCTCAGGTCTGTTTTTTGGCCAGTTGCATGCTGATTTTATCACAGCAGCTTTGTAGTATAATTCCACTCAGCTATTCCTCTTCTGGATACCTTCCCAGAAGAATCGAAAACATCGTATTACAGTGATATATGTGCACCCATGTTTAAAGCAATTTTTAACAGATAATTCTTGGAAACAACCCAAATGCCCATCAATTGAGTAATAGATAAAGAAGTTATGGTTTTATTATACAATAATATACTTCTCAGCCGTGAAGAAGGATAAAATTGAGACATTTATTGGTAAATGGATGCAACTTGACAAATTACTCATAAGTGAAATAAATCGGACTCACATATGTAAACATCACATTGTCTCCCTGGTGTGAAAAACTGAAAAAATAAATAAGTTCTAAAACATACAGTAGATATTGTAAAATGGGAAGAAATTGTTCAAAGGGAACAAAGGAGCTAAGATGGGTGAAAGGGGAAAGGATAGTAGGGAAATGTGGAAAAATGCAAGTCAGTTATGCTTTACTGTCTCTTAGTTCATTAAAAGAGAAGGTTCTTGCTAATATCAACTGGAAAATTTTAATGTGCATATCTCATACCCTGATCAACTACTTTAATGGTAACAATATGTAATGTATTAACTATTGTTATTCTCCTATTATTTTGTTATGAAATTTTGCTTTACATTTTTTCCATAAAATTAAAAAAAATCAGAGATAAGAGTAATGCCACAGGCAAGTTTTTCTAGTTATTAAATTAAAAAGTATATTATAAATTAATTTTAAAAAGAAGTAAACAAGATGATACAAGAAATGCATGATCATTCCATACAATATGTTCAATAAAGTTAGAAAAATATATATACAGTTGTAAAAGACTTTCAAGTAAAGTATAGAACAACATGTAATGAAACTAAAACGTGAAAAGATGGAAATGGCACCAATGTTCAAGGATTTCCTGAATTAATCTTGCAAAAATGGTTATACTTCCAAAAGTGATCTACGGATTCAATGCAAATCTCATCAAGTTAACTCTCATAACAGGATGGTCAGGGGGTGCATCCATTTTCTTGCAGATGACTCAAGTGCATTCCTCAGAGTAGTATTACATCATGTACAAATGCCCCCTGGGTTGTTTTCACCCATTTGTTGATGGATATGTATCAGCCTCTGATTTTTGACAAAAGAACCAATAACATAGAGTGAGAAGAAATTGACTGTTTAACACGTGGTGTTGACAAACACGGCGTTTCACGTGCATGAGAACTCACTTA
>NW_004955603.1:307559-308869 GCF_000276665.1 Chinchilla lanigera
GGGAATATAAACTAAAACAAGCTCTGTGGAAACTTTATAGATATTCCTCAGAAAACTACCAATGGAAATTTCATTTCACCAATTATGCCTTTTGTGAGTGTCATCTCATGTTTTAAAGGCATCATATTTCTATGATAAATGCACACCCAAAGGTACAGTGGCCCAATCCACTATAGCAAAGTTATGGAAGGATCCTATGTAGCCATCAAGAAATTAGGGAAAAAAAGAAAATGTGAAAATTATGCACAGTTCAGCACTGCTCAGCTGTAAAGAATGATAAGTCTGAGTCATTTGTAGGAAAGTGAATGGATCCTAAAGGCATAATGTTTTGTGAAAGAAATGAGTATATGAATCAAACGATGAAGGTTAAACATTGCCTCGTGTCCCTCACTAGGAATCCCGCAAAAAATAGGTAATTTAAAGGGTGAATTCAAGGAAAGATAGCAGGATTTTATTTTTTATTCACTTTAATGTTTGTTTACTCTATCTCTTCATAAAAACACAATTATTTCACCTTTTCCTGCAAATCAGGTTATGTGTTTCCTGAATCCTAAGAAAGGAAAACTTAAACTAAAACTCTCTCTGGTTAGGACCCTGTAAAATAATATGAATGAATGAGAAAAATGAATGAGTGAATGAATGTGGGAGATGCTAGAGGAGTGGCCAGAGAGCTGCAGTCAGGGCTAGGAGGCTGGGCATGACCTGTTGCTAGGAGTAGAACCAGCATACCAAGGCTGTAGTCTGTGATTGGCTGAGAAGCTGACTGGCCGCATCTCCTTGCTTGGTGAGAGTCCTTGCTTCAACAGAGTAAAATCCTACCACCACGATGGCCAGCGTGACCAGTAGGACCCAGCACAAGGCGCACATCAGAGGCAGTGATGGGGATAGGGTCTACCCAGGTTACACAGGGCCATGTTTCCTTCCCATCATGGTTCCTCACAACCAATATATTTCTGCAAAAGAAGATTTGACTAGGAATTTCATGTACAAATGACAATGCTTCTAAAGAGTTCCATATGTAAAGAGTCATATAATGTTGATTGGATATTTTATTTCATGCATCAAGGATTCGGTTTAGTACTATTTATCAACATCATTTCAAAGTGCTATGCATGTGGAAATTTGTTGGTTTTGAAAATTTCAGGTATTTACAAAATGTGTTTTTATAAAGCATCATGATATAAAATCTAATGTTACTAGCAGATTCCCAAAGTGCTTTCTCCATTCTTGGTAAATTCTTCTTTAAAGACACATCTATAGGTTTTGATAGTGACACCTACAACTTCTCAAAAGGAAATATGTTGGCTGGT
>NW_004955603.1:310659-312350 GCF_000276665.1 Chinchilla lanigera
GCAACCTTTCTTGCTTGATTTTGTGCCTTTCACATTTAATTTGTTTTTTACCTCATGTTTCAGCAGGGATTGAATGGATGACCTCGGAGCATAGTGGAGGAATGGAGCTATCTTGTGGGGTGAACACAGGACTTTTAAAAGTCTTTCAAATACTAACAAATGTCAGTAATAGGGTTTCTTAAATGGTATTATATCTGAACTTAGAGATTAATGACAACTTAATTGCCTCAGGATCTCCAAAATAGTGAAATAAGATCATATCTTCTTCTTCCCATTGGTCAGATATACCGTGATTAAAATAAGCACTGTCGTGGGCTCTAGGTTGTTAGCTTCACTCATGCAGCATATTTCCATGGGATCCAGGTCCTCAGCTAGATTATTTTGGTCTTTATTGTATGGACAGATTTCTTGCACTTTTTTGTATATGACACCTTGGATGACTATTATAAAACAGTCCTGTAAATTATGTGTCCTGCATTAAATTGTTCCACTTGCAAATACCGACTACGACATGCAGCATGCAAGGAGCGGAAGTGCGTGCTGGAGAGGTATGATAAGTTATTTGCAGTACAGGTAGGGCCAGCGTTATGCTCAACTGATGTGCTCAGATTGAAAGCAATGAGAATGTGGCCCGGAGGCAAACCTCGGTGCGATGACAGGATATTAACATGTGCACAGGGGCTGGGGATTTAGCTCAGCGGCAAAAGCGCCTGCCTGGCAAGCGCAGGGTCGTGAGTTCGGTTCCCGGTACTGGAGAAAAACAAAACAAAACAAAACAAAAAACAAAAAAACAAAACAAAAAAAACATGTGCAGGATCAGTACCAAGAGCTGAGACTGAGACTTACTATGAGGTATATTCAGGATGACTACATAATCCAGGTACATTTTCTGAGTATTTGCACCGTTCAGAGTGCAAAAATAGCAGGGTATAAAGCATACCTCCTAGATGAATGATAGATCTCAGAGGTGACTGCACTCAAAGCCCTAGAGATCCCTGGATTTCCTCCTGCCCCCAAATCCTAAGTGTGTCTAGATTGTTCACCAAAGCTGCTGAAGGAAAACAGATAATTAAGCAGTACAAAGGGAGTGGCTCATTTGAATAAGCAGGGCACAAGCAAGGTATATTTACTTTTAGTTTCTACCAGGTTCCTGGCTACTGGAACCTGAGGTAGAAACGAGAGGTCCTTGTTTAACCCCAATCACTATGTCAGTATGGGACTGATTCCCACTCCCTCGTTTAGGTATGAGAACGTGTAAACTCAAAGTTCATTCAAGAAGCCACCTTCAGCCCCGTGTCTCACACACAACTTTATTTACAGATTGAATAGTGAGAGGCTCTCACTTCAACCTCAAGCACTGCTTGGAACTGAGAATTTTATTTTATGCTTGGGAGTCTTCTCCTCACTCCTAGGAAAGTTCAGGAAGAGTCCTTCCTTTTTGCTTTGTCAGAAATTTATTTTATCCTCTTTGTCCCATCCCGTTCACAAAGACTGTAATCAAACGAGAAGACTCTTTAATGGTGTCCTATTGGCAAAGCAAAACTTTAGCCTGCCCATTTCAAAGATCCTCACACAAGGCATTGGACTCAGGCACTGGTTAAGAAAGGCTTCACCACTTCTTCACTTCCCGGTAGCAGGACATGTGTCTGTCCAGCCTGTTCCTCTCGCCAACACTTACAAGGACAATGAAA
>NW_004955603.1:313298-314788 GCF_000276665.1 Chinchilla lanigera
CAAGGCTTTTTGTTTCTCAACTAAAAATGATATTCTGGATCACAGCTGACATGAGATCTGAGAAATACTCAGGTGTTTTTATCCTAACAGTGATTACTTTTCTCCCATATTTTGGAATTCATTGATCTTGAGAGCACAAAATGCCTTCTGAACATTTAGACTCAGAAATGGACCAGAGTATTTTGGACCAGTAGAGAGGTGGATGGCAGGAGAAGCTACAGGAGTCTGACTCACTTAGTGGAGCAAAGCAAGGGACATAAGTTAAAAGATGATATCTAAACATTCTCAATAATTTATTTTTCCCTGTGTGACAGAGACATCCATCTCCCAAAAACCTAGAAAGAATTGATGGATAGAGCAACAAAGTAAAACTGTTCTTTTATAAATTATAACCCACATTTTTGATGCTTCTTGTCTCACACTTACTTTTTTTATTTTATTTAATCCTTTTAATAAACTAAATCCTAAAGTCTTACACAGCTGTGAGAAAATCTGATGAATACCATGGTTGAACCAAGAATAAACAAATCACTGGTTTGGATACCATATGATTTCTAGTCTAACTCGACCTCATCCACTTCTGGATGAATACACAAGCTCTTACTGAATTGCTGATCAAAATATTAAATATAAATACGACATGTTTTATAATAAACACAGAGAAGTGTTACTGTAGTCTAGGGAAATATTTCTCAACAAGGAAAAATCATTTATGTACAATAAAGTATCAGAATTAAAAGTCTCACCAAGACACAGTGTAATAGTTATTTACAGAATAATTATGTAATATTTCATTATTAATTGGTACTATTGTTTATTTGACATTATTGCTCACAGTCAATTTATTTTCACCACTACTCTCTCCAAGTGGAATGGTTTCATAATTTTGTTCATGCTGCTCTCAGGGAGTGAATTGATAAACAACAGAATTTTCCAAAACCATGCGAAATACATGTTCCCCATGAAATTCGAACATCATATGCTCATCATAACATTACAGGTTTTCGTACTCCTTACACAGACAAGGAGACTGCATATGCTTGGGTACTGTCAGCCCTTTTCATGAGCAGAAAAGGACTGACAGTTGGGTAACCCCCACTGACTAGAGCAGCAACATTCACAAGCAAACTGTTAGGATTGTTATACAAAGCAAAAAAAGCTTGGAAAATAGCAGAGAGGGAATAAAAACAGACGAAGGTGCTGACCAGGAGAATGATGGTTTTGGTGGCCCTGGTTTCAGGGGAAGATCTATGTGTGAAGTTGGTCTTGCGAACATGTTGCATTCTCAGCTTGTGCCTGTACAGGATAGAAATCATGGAGCTGCTGGTCCAGAGCATGAGCCCCACACACAATGCATCAGGGAGGAACATTACTGCAGCATGCAGGATTGTCCTAGACTTTTGTTGGCGAATAGTAGAACAGTATCCAAACTCTTTTCTGTAGGTGATGTTTTTATGGCCCCATCTGTCAGTAACATACATAAGAACAAT
>NW_004955603.1:315153-318712 GCF_000276665.1 Chinchilla lanigera
CAATGGCACAGAAGAAAGAAATTCCCCAGTGTAGCAATGAGAGTCTGAACTAAGTAGACCATTGCCATTGCCAAATCCCTGAAGGCCATTGAGCCTGGTCCTGTGTGTGATATTTTTCTTCAGCCCAGAGATTCCTGAATTGAAATGTGCAGAACGGCCTATATTTAACAATAGGAACTGTTATCCAATTCTCTACCTGTTAGTGTATACTTAGAGGTATTTATGTGAAAGTTTTATTTATATAAGAAGTTTCCATCCTTTAAGTTAAGAACAGAAAATAAGTTACTGGTATAAAAACCCATGTTAGGGATTCCTTCACATTTTTTTTAATTCTGAGTAGCTTATGTGGTAGGAAGTGTGATTATTATCATTGTGAAGATGAGCATACTTTCTGAAGAGGATAATTGGGTGATTTGTCTAATTTCCACCCTACTTAGGTGAATATTGGGACTTGGAGCTGGTGTAGTAAGTTTATTACATTTAATCTCACTGGTAGTCCTAGAGCATGAGACAGTTTTTGTTTGAATAATCCCAACTTCTTCAATTTTTAAAATCTTGTTTTTGTTTACATGGGAAGTATTTTGTTTTATAGTTTTGTTTGTAAAATTTTTCTATCTATGTGTAAATGTTTATTTTCTAAATCAATAGGAATTATGAGAAATTACATAGTTCACTATACAATCTTGGGGCACAGATTATAATTTCATGCCACACATCCCTGCGTCAGATTACTTTCCTTAGGATGCAACAGAAATTCCCTTTTGGTCTTAAGTCAGAGGCAAATGTTCAGGTACAACTATCTAGTCATTTTATGCTGTCTCATAAACCACGAGCTCTTAAATACAAATGCATGATGATATATTCCAAGTAAGAACCAAATCACAATGAAATTTCAAGCATACATTTACCATACTTAAATATCTGAATTAATGAAGTGACAAAAACAATTTGAAGGAAATGTTCAGATGCACATGTGTGCAAAATGAGAGGAATAAAGTGATACATCTGCACTGTACAAATAGAAGTAACAGAGTACACTATTCTTATGTTCACAAATCCATTTCAGCATGACAGATGTCTCTGAAACCTGAGAGTCCTCCCTGCTTAATTGCTAGGGTGAAAAGAGAACTCTCAACATCATCAGCCAGAGGTTCTCAGCGGAGACACGCGCTCTGTCTCCACTCTACTCCTGCTGCCTCCTTCATGTGCAGAGCGGGAGGAATCACTTCCACTCCTGCTGCTGAGATTCACATGCAGCACTTCCAGGCTGGCTGCAGAAGAGTTTATTGCAAGCTCAGACATTTAGTGTGCAGCTGCTTAATAACCTTGAAAACTGAGTCTGAGAACATTTAGAACATTGGTTTTCAAGGTGCAATTCCTGAAATCCAGGTTCCATTATCACCGTGCTACACGTCACCAATGGGAGTTACTGTGAATTCCTCAACTTTTCATTAGGAAACTCAGATATGAGATTGTGGAGGGGTGAGAGACGCGCCTCTGTTTCTTAGGTCTCAGGCGTCAGAGCTTCCACTTCTCTCCCACAAGTCTCTAGCCCTCCGTCCATCTCAAACACACTATAACTTTTCTGAGTGTGTTTAAATATACAAACTGCTGTTCCACCTCCTCACCTGTCAGATCTGCCTCTGATACTGATATGAGACACACTCACCTGCCTCCATCCAGTTACCAGTGCTCTTGCTGATGTGTGATTCCTCTGACACCCAGTGTGTTTGTGGGAGAAATGACCAGACCCCAGATATGTGTTTGCGAGTGGGTGACCTCACCTTCCCACAGGGCATAGTTGTCATCCCTCTCTCCCCATTACAGTGCAGTCTTTGGGGGAGTGGAGCACCCATCAAAAACTTTTTTCCAATTGCTAATTACTGAGACCAATTACAACTTTCCAGTTACTCTCTCCTCAGAGACAGCTGCAAATCCAGGAAGGGCTCTTTCATCCCATGACCAAATGAGATAAGTGAAAACTCAGATGGAAGAGAGCAGGAAATAATGAGCTCTGGCATGTAGGGTCCTGAAAGCAAAATTTCAGTGTTTTACAGAATTCTGTGATATGCTGGGAAGATCTCAAAACCCGCATTTCGTTCTTTCCTCAACTTCAGACTACTAGGCTGCTCCATCAATTAGTGAATGATCAGAAATACAGATACAACCACAACCCAAAAGGGAATTTTCAAGATATAATGAGAGAGAAGAAAGTTTGCTCATTATTTGCATGAGAAATTGTTGGAATCATCAACACTACTTAATGAAAATAAATTTGCCAACAAAGACTGCATGAAAATTTTGTAGGAACACTTCTTTTACCAATATTCATACCTCTAGTGGTGAGAAGTTATAGAGAACCATAGCCACCAAAGAAGGAGTGTGTATACAAGTTCATCCGAATAAAAAAAAAATCAGGTGTTGAAGAGAAAGATCCTACCAATTCTTTCTTCAGAATCAGACATCATATAAATGAATGTCACTTGCTCCACTCCAGTTCATGAAGTGTTTAGTGGCATTCTTTATCAATGGGCCAACATGAGACGCAAGCACACAAGGCAACTGACTGGATCGTCCAAGAGATTCATACATTAGTTGATCCTGGGGCAGTATTACATTCTCTCACCTCAATCCCACCCTAAACATCTCTAGTTGTGAAGTCATGAATTAGAGACTTAATGATGGTAATTTGTACATGCTAGATACACACATGCACGCATACACACAAACACACATACATGCACATGTGGGTGTACATGTACACTGAAGTGTCTTCAGAGGTCAGAGTAGACCTCTTTAGTAGAGATCCTACAAGGAAACCAGCAAAGTGCACAGTGGAAGAGTTTGTGTCTTCTGTGTGGACTCTGGGCATCACAGTTGTTGAAGTCATGGTACAGGAGTGAACCCAGAGATTCACTCCTCAGCATCTTGGCAGCACCCCCAGGGGCTGAGAACTCAGTGCTTCTTTGTAGTAATTCCATGCTCAGCCCACCCATATGGCCCTACTCATCTTCCCTGTGGGTGGTTTCAATAAGATTCCAAAAATGAACTCCCTCTATTGGCAGGAACACAAGGAGTATCGTATACCTACTACTATAGTCAGAATGGAATACGTAATTTTTCCAGGAAAGAGATATTTGGGACTTCAGACTCACATGAGTCACAGGTGGCCCTGACCCTGTTCAGTGGAAGATTCAGTCTGCAGAAGAGAAGACACGGATGTTACTTCTCAGATTATTCCAGATCGTTTGCACAGATGATTACAAACATAGTGTGTTAGTAAATTACAGAGCCTGAAGTAGATGATGCATAATCTTAAAATATATACTCAGAATGGTCAGCTGTGTGTTGTCATTACTTCTAAAATAATAGACAAGATAAACTTTCAAAGTAGACTTTTAATGTGTCTACAGTGCCTTATAAACAGTTATGTGTTTTTCATAATCTCATTGAATATCAGATTGTAACAATCCTATGACATATATAAAGCATGCGTCATTGCACTTTATTTGTTTCATTCCATTGCAAAGGTTCTCCATCTTTTTACAAATTCATGGTT
>NW_004955603.1:335907-337647 GCF_000276665.1 Chinchilla lanigera
GTATACCTTTTGAAGAGGATAGTTGGGTGATTTGCTATTTCCCACACTACTTAGGTGCATACTGGGACTGGAAGCTGGCTGTGGTAAATTAGATTACATTTAATTTCATTGCTAGCCCTAGAGTATGAGACAGTTTTTGGTTGAATAATCCTGACCTATTCAATTTTCAAAATCTTGTCTTTTGTTTATATGGGGAACATTATTTTTGCTTGTAAAAATTTTCCATCTATATGTAAATGTTTATTGTACAAAGCAATATCGATTATGAGAAATTTCAGAGCTCACTATAAAACATGGGGATGCAGCTTTTAATTTCCTGACACCCATCCCTGCAAGTCAGATTATTTTTCTTAGGCTCACAACAGAAAATCCCATTATGTCTTCAATCAGAGGAGAATATTCACCTACAATTATCTAATCATATTATGCTATCTAACAAACCATGAGCTTTTAAATACAAAGGTTTGATAATATATTCCAAGAACAAACTTACAATGAGATTTCAAGCATACACTTACCATACTTAAATAACTGAATTAATGAAGTGATAAAATGATTGGCGAGAAATCTTAAGATTCAAACATATAAGCAAAATAGCTCTAAAATGGTAAATGTGCACTGTATGAACAGAAGTAACAGAGCACACTCTCCTTATATTCACACATTCATTTCAGCATGACAGATGTCCCTGAAAGCTGAGAGTGCTGCTTGCCTAAAGCTAGCGTGAAAAGGAAACTCTCAACATCATCAGCCAGATGTTCTCAGCGGGGACACACATTCTCTCTCCACTCTACTCCTGCTGCCTCCTTCATGTGCCGAGTGGGAGGAATCACTTCCACTCCTGCTGCTGAGATTCAGATGCAGCACTTCATGTTGACTACAGAAATGTTTATTGTGAGCTTAGACATTTTGTGCACAGATGCATAATAACCTTGAAAATTGAGTCTCTGAGTCCATTTAGGACATTGATTTTCATCGTACAATTCCTGAAACCCAGCTTCCAGTATCACTGTGTTACACATCACCAAAGGGAGTCACTGTGAATTCCCAATCATTCCATCAGTATACTCAGTTATTGGACTGTGGAAGGGTGAGGGACTCCCCTCTGTTTCTTAGGTCTTATGCTTTGGAGCTTCCACACGTCTGCAGCCCTTGGCCTATCTTAAATCCACAATAACTATTCTAAGTGTTTTAAAACAAGCAGTCTGCTGCTCCACCTCTTCAACTATCAGATTCTGCCACTGATAATGATTTAACACACACTCACCTGCCTCCATCCAGTTACCAGGGCTCTTGCTGATGTGTGATTCCTCTGACACCCAGTATGTTTGTGGGAGAACCAACCAGACCCCAGATATGTGTTTGTGAGTCGGTGACCTCACCTCCCCACAGGGCACAGTTGTCATCCCACTCTCCCCATTATGGTGCAGTCTTTGGGGGAGTGGAGCACCCATCAAAAACTTTTTCCCAGGTGCTAATTGCTAAGGCCAATTACAATTTTCCAGTTACTCTCTCCTCAGAGACAGCTGCAAATCTAGGAAAGGCTCTTTCATCCCATGACCAAATGAGTACTGAGGCAAATAAGAACTCAAAAGGAAGAGAGTAGGAAATACTAAAGTGAGACATGTAGGGTCCTGAAAGCAAAATACCAGTGTTTCTCAGAATTCTGTGATACTCTGAGAAGCTCTCTGAGTGCACATTTAGTTCTTTCCTGAACTTCAGACTACTGGGCTGCACCAT
>NW_004955603.1:338893-340754 GCF_000276665.1 Chinchilla lanigera
AGTTAATAATTACTTGCTTGATCAATATTGCATGTCTCTGTTTGAAGTTATCAATACATAATACAAAAAACATTGTTAATTTTCTACCACTTTGTCTGTAACTCTGTATTGCTTATATTGTTCTTATGCTATTTTGTAAATGGATGTCTGTTTGTTGATATGTTTTCAATCTTTTATTTTTGAAATAAATTTTAAAAGAAGAAATGCAGTCAAAATCATAAGCAAAATGTAATTTTCGAGAAGGAGATTTTACTACTAATTCCTATTGGTTTATTGAAAGGAGTAGTCAATGTTTAATGGTTTGATGAATCTTTCATGACAATATCTGGTAATCTGAGCAACTACTTTGAAGATAACAATAAGTAACACAACAACCATTGTAGATTTCCTATCATCTTGTTTTGAAATTCTGTATTTTTTTTAGAGTTTTGTGTTATCTTGTTTTGGTCTTTTTTTGTTATTTTGTTTTTGTTCTTTTCTCTTTAAAATTACAAAAAAAGATTATAGTGAGAGGGAAGAAATGTTGCTTATGATTTGCATGAGAAGTTCTTGGAATCATCAGCACAACTCAATGGAAAGCAATCTGGCAATGTAGATGACATGAAAAATTTGTAGGAACATTTATCTTACCAATGTTCCTAGTTCTAGTGGTGAGATGTTATGGAGAACCATAACTATCAAAGAAGCAGTACATATGCATGTCCATCTGAATGAAGAGAAAACCAAGTGTTGAGCAAAAAGATTTTATCATTTCTTTCTTCAAAATCTACACAAGATAAATGAATATCACTTGCTCCATTATAGCCCATGAAGTGCTTACTGCTACCCTCTATCTGTGGGTCAACATGAGATGCAGGCACACAGGGCAACCCACTGGGCATTCCAAGAAATTAATCCATTCATTCATCCTGGGGCAGTATTAAATTCTCTCACCTCAATCCCATTCCAAACATATCTACTCTTGAAATCATGGATTAGAGACTTAATGATGATAGTTTTTATATACCAGATAAACACAGGCATAGACACACACACACAAGTAGTGAAAGAATTTACATATAGGTGAACATATGCAGTGCAGTGCATTCAAAGGTTGCAGTAGACACCTTTCTTAGAAGTCCTGCTAGGAAACCAGCAAAGTGCACTGTAGAAGAGCTTGTGTCTTGTATGTGGACTCTGGGCATCCCTGTTGTTGAAGGAACGGTACAGGAGTGAGCCCAGAGATCCATGCCTCAGCATCCTGGCAGCACTTCCAGGGCTTCTGTGAAGTCATTCCATGCTCTGCCCATCCATATGCCCAATATTTCTTCCATGTGGGTGCTTTCAGTAATGTTCCAAAGATGAACTCCCTCTGTTAGCAGGAACCCAGGAAGTATCCTATACCTATTACTATAGGCAGAAAGGAATACATAATTTCTAGAGGCAAGAGATATTTGGGACTTACGATCACAGACTCCCATGAGTCGCAGGTGGCCCTGACCATGTTCAGTTAAAAATTCAATCTATGTAGGAGAAGGAACGGATGTTCCTTCTCAGATTATTCCAGGTCTTTTGCACAGATGACTACAAACATAGTGTGTTAGTGAATTACAGAGCCTGAAGTAGATGATGCATAATCTTTAAATATATACTCAGAATGGCCAGCTGTGTGTTTTTATTAGGTCCAAAATAATAGGCAAGATACACTTTCAAAATAGACTTTTAATATTTCTTAAATACCTTATAAACAGTAATGTATTTCTCATAATCTCCTCAAACATCAGATTGTAACAATTCTACTACATATATACAGCATGCCTCATTGCATTTTATTTGTTCCTTTGCATTGTGAAGGTTCTCTATCTTTTTAAAACTTCATGGT
>NW_004955603.1:344054-345975 GCF_000276665.1 Chinchilla lanigera
ATGGGAAGAAAAACCTGGGGGATCTGCTTTCCATCAGGGTAAGGAGGGCAGCGGGTGTCTACTAGTGATGGCTTTGATGTGGTGTTGTAAGGACTGTGTCCACAGTCTGAAAGGACAGGGCTCAAGCCAGAGCAGGAGGATTGTACAGATCAGTGGTCCTGCTCAGGGAAGGAGCCATGAGCTCCACCCTCAGGCATTAGTCCAGGATTCAGACTTAAGCTGTCTAATTTCTGAGGCCTTTCAGTGAGGCTTTTAGCTGCACCCCATACTATGCCTGATTGGTTTGTATAGGAACAACACTCTTCTGCTGGGAAGACACATAGGTCACCTTTCTCAGCCAGTAAGTGGTTTAAGTCTCTATGGAGTTGCAGGTCGTAGCAGTCATTTCAGCCTGTGCAGAGGTAGAGGAGGAGGGAAGAGCTGCAGCTTCTAAAACAAAGTCATCCAAGACAGTTGCATATCCTGCCTGAACTGATGATGTGCGGGAAGCCTTAGAGGAACTCGCATCACTAAGCCAAGTGTGATCAGGGGTAGGCAAGGGGAAAGCTGAGATATGAGGAAAGGGTGAGGATGTTCAGTGGATGAGAGACAGACAGGCATGAGGATCTGGAATCTCAGAAGGAAACAGAGGGGGTATAAGATTAGAGGCAGATCAAAGTCAGGACTCCAAGCAATAGTTTATGTAGAAATTTCCATAAAAGGTGGACAGAACAGTATGATTCCAGGATTGGATAGAAGAGAGAGATGTGACAATGATATGAGAGCCTGCAGGTTATGGGAGGACTATAGTGTAAGTGGCACATGTCTGGTAATCTTTAGAGCTTCTGTAAGCATTAAAGCCACCGCAGCAGCCACTCAAAAGCAGGCTGGCCAACCCAAGAAGGTGGGATTGAGTTGTTTGCATAGGAGAGCAACTAGGTGTAGACTTGCCCACTGGGTGAGAATGTTAAACTTGCAGCCACCATGCTCTATACTATACAGACAGAAAGGTTGAGTACAGTCTGGAAAAGACAGGGCTGCAGTTGTTTCAGGGATTTATTTTATGGTTTGGGAGGAAGAGTGAGGAAAGTTCTCACGATCTAAAGGTTCAGTTGTGTCCCCTCTTATAAGTTTATATAAGCGCATGGTAGGGAGGGCAAAGTCAGGAACTCAGAGATGCAGGGTACCAACCTAGAAAGGGAAAAGGTGCTTCCTTGTGGAGGGGACATGAACCTGAGAACTTCACTGGTGATCGGGAGTATGTTCATGTGGAATAACTCCCAGATAGATGACAGATGAAGAAGAGATTTGAGCCATGGACAGAGACACATGGTAGCTCTTTGCGTCTAAGTGTTGAAGGAGGAGGAGAGTACACCATCTAAAGCATTCATGAGAGGGGATGTAGAGGAGGAGATCGTCTACCTACTGTATGATGTGGGAGTCAGACAGGTGGAAGGAGAGAAAATCACAGGCAAGGGCCTGACCCAAATAGCTGAGACTATCTCTGAACTATTGTGGCAGGAGAACCCAGGCCAGCTGTTGGGACCGGTGAGTGTCAGGGTCCGTCCAGGTAAAGGTGAAGAGGGGCTGTGAGTAGGGATGTAATGAACAATGCAGAAAGTACTCTTTAAATCTAGGACTGAGTAGTGGGTAGTAGACAGGGCTGAGATGAACGTGTGGTTTGGGCTCTACAGGATGGATAGAAAGGACTATTTGATTAATAGCACAGAAGTCCTGGACTAATATTTAATGTGCCGTCTGCCTTTCCAACAGGGAAAGTGGGGTTTTATTCTAGCAGAATATGGCCCCCCAGCCAGTGTGCTTCAGTTTCTGTTAGTTACTACTGCCCATGTAACCTCCAGTTTGCTTCACTTCCTGTTACTGTTTTCTGTGGCTTCTGTTACTCAGAAACGACTGGTCACTATGATGCGTAGCTGGTCAC
>NW_004955603.1:347154-349656 GCF_000276665.1 Chinchilla lanigera
GGGACACAGGACGAAGCGGTCCGTGATCACGCCACCAAGGAAACCCGCTTCTGGGTCAAACAAGTGCCCTGAGCTGCCAGGGGACACTGGGTCAGGCTTTTATCTCTTGTCTACCTTTTCCTCATTCCCACCAACACTCCTCCCTGAGGTACACTGAGAGACCAATGAGTCCCAACGTGTGAGGCCTGCCACAGAGATCCCGGTAAGGAAAGTGGGCAGCAGGAATGATCCCCAAGCGCATGCAACAGGGGGAGAAGGGAACTGGTGAGAGCCAGTATTCCGCACTGCAGTGCTTTGGCACTGGGGCATCAGGTGTGAGGTGTGGGGATGGAGGCTCACTAGGGCCAAAAATGGGCTCACTAGGGCCAGACAAATAAATGAGCTTAAAGAGAAGCCAAAAGAGAAAGGTATATTGAATTACTAGCACTTAAAATGCGGCAAACAGAGCCTCAAGAATTACAGAGCTATATGTATATAGAAGTGTTTTTGTTCTGCTTGCATTTACTTTTCTTTCCTGGATGTTCGTTAGAAGGGGTTTTACAACCACAGAGAATTCCGCCCAGAGCTCTACTTTCAAATCAAGTCCTGAGCCCAGGCAGGACAAGGAAGGCAGAGTAACAGCACTGCCGATAGAGCTTGAACCCTCAAGCCTTGCCAACCTCATAAGAAAGGAGTGGTGGGGGACAAAGGGAGCCCTTCTCCACCAGAGAACTGTTTCTCCATGAATTCCATTTCACAACATCCCATAAATTTGACTGAGCCACAGGCAGCAATCCTGGCCTTTTCAGCTCAGGGAAGTTCTGCCGCATAACAGGTTGGAACTTACAACTCTCAGGGACTAGAGCAGTTTTCACTCTCTCCTTGCAGTTGGCTCTAAAAGAAGCCAAATGTGTCGGGGAGTCCATGGAAGGTTTTCAGCATATCTACGCTATTACTGAAGTTCAAGTGCCCCATAATCCAGGAAAAGTTATATATATCTTCATGAAGCTGTACCTTTTAAAACCTTAACAGAATGAAACTGAGCTGTTGTCACTTGTGGCCCTACTGCTCTGTTTACCTTGAGCTTAGTAGAAATCCTAGGGCAACAGGTTATGGTCTCAAATGACTGGAAAGGAATAGCTAAAGTGTATTTAAGTCCAGGAGATTCTTTGTTTTGGAAAGGAAATTTCTTTCCATGTTGCACAGAGCAGGCAGCTCATAATGCTGTTCATAATGTAGCCAATACAAAAGATGTGCTAACTGGGGAAGGTGCCTTTGCTACCACAAACAATCAACTGACCTTCGAATTGCAAGTATATGAGGAAACGAAGATAGCTGCCACTAGGGCCTGGAGGGAACTTCCCTCAAACTGTGAGCATCCCTTAATTTAGATTCCATGCACCAGGAACCTGATGAACCTTTTCAAGATTTAGCAGCACGCTTATTGCAAGCTAGTAAGAGGATTATATGTGACATAGAAACTAGCAAATTAACACCTCAACAGCTGGCCTTTGAAATCACAAATAAATGGTGTAAAGAGGCTTTAAGAGCCCACAAAAGCAGGCTACACTGTCTGAGAGGATCCAGATCTGTGCAAATATTGGCCCCTCATATGGACAGGGGGCTGCCTTGGTAGATGCTATTACTCAAGTTATTCATCCACAGTCTGGAGGAAAGGGAAAAAACAAGGCTGTTTGTTTCCACTGTGGGGATGAAGGACGTTATACCCAAAACTTCTCTGCTCCCCTTGTAAAGGCAGCACAGCCATTATCTGCCTCTTCAAGAAAACCTTCGTCTTTGTTCAAAGTGTTCATGAGGGTATCATTGGAAAAATGAGTGTAGATCTAAAACTGATGTGGAAGACCGACCCATTCAGGTTAACTTCTACTGGGGCCCACCCCGGCCCCATCAAACAATGAGGGGAACCTTCCTCAGTTCTTCTGCAATCCCACCCTCCTTCACCAAACATGTCTCTGTCCTCTGGTGAGCAGCAGCAGACAGCAGAGGTTTGGACCTCAGTCCCTCTTCCGGATTCATATTAACTCCTGAAATGGGGCCCCAAATTATTACTCCTGGAGTCTATGGAACCTTTTCTCAGGGTACAGTGGGACTCCTGCTAGGCCGTAGCAATCTCATTTAAAAATGTCTCAAGGTTTTACATGTTGTCACTGATGTTGTCACTGATGTTGATTATGCAGGGGGAATGAAGGTTATGGTTCAGTCTACTCAGAACACTGTTCATGTCACCCCAGACTATCACATCACTCAACTGGTCATTTTTCCCTTGGCAAGAATTGGAAAATTTGTAAATAAGGAAAAGGAATGCAAGGGTTTGGATCTTTTGACAAGTATTAAGTTTAACATAGTAAACAAAATCACCCTGAGATGGAATTGACTGTTGAAGGGAAAATATTTAAAGGGCTTTTAGACACAGATTTGGATGTTTCAGTTGTTGCCAAACACCATTGGCTGGAAGCATGGCCTCTGGATGAGGCCACAACAGACCTACAGGGGGTGGGCAGT
>NW_004955603.1:350226-371147 GCF_000276665.1 Chinchilla lanigera
CCCGCCCCATGACTGCATGAGGCTTTGAGGGGACATCCAGACACAAAGCACAACAAACCTCTTCCAGTTATTCCTAAAATGGACCATTTTGGTATAGGCTACTATCCTCACATTTTTGGAAGGGGCCTTGGTCTCTTCTCCAACCCCACAGATGGTGTCCAAGATAACTTAGACATCTGATGACCCTGTTTGGGTTGACCAGTGGCCTGTCACTTAGGAGATTACAGCAGCTCATTCACTGGTTAATGAACGGATGATGCTGGGGCACTTAGAATACTCCTATAGCCCTTGGAATGCCCCAATTTTTGTAATTAAAAGAAGTCAGGAAGATGGAGATTGCTACAGGACTTGCAGGCAGTCAGTTGTACCATGGAACCTATGAGAGCACTGCAATCTGGATTGCCCAGTCCTGTAACTATTCCTTAACATTTTCCTCTTATTATGATTGATTTAAAAGACTGGCTTTTCTCTATCCCTCTCTACCTTCAAAATAAAAAATGTTTTGTTTTTTAGTTTTCTCCCTATTATGAATCAGGTTCCTATGTGCTGCTTCCAATGGTGTTGTCTGACACAGGGAATGACAAATAATCCAACCCTTTGCCAAGAGTTTGTGGCTGCAGCCATTTGTTCAGTATGACAAGTCTATCCATCTGCATACTTTTTCTATTGCGGTACACAGATGGACTTTCTTCTAGCACATGTATCCCCATCTACCTCACAACAAATATTTATCCAGTTAGATGATGCCCTTGGCAATGCAGGCCTAATGGTAGCCCCCCAAAAGGTGCACACTATGGCACATTTTTCATATTTGGGTCACCTTATCCAACAGAGACATATTGCACCCCCAAGCTGTTCAGATCCAGGCTAATCATCTTACAGCCCTAAATGAGTTTCAGAATTTGCTTGGTAACATTAATTGGCTCCACCCAGCTCTTAAGCTAACCACTCATGACTTAAGTCCTCTCTTTGACGTTCTCAAGGGAGACCTGGCCCCTACTTCTCCAAGAACGCTTACACCAGAGGCTAAACCTGCTTTAGATAAAGTTAATTTGCCTCTTTCTAATGCTCAGCTCTCTAGAATAGACCCATCTCTTCCAACACTTTGTTTTCCCAACTCACTATATGCCCACAGGGGTCCTCTGACAGTCTCAGGGTCCTTTTCAATGGTTACATATGCCACATACTCCACATGAAACTATTACTCCTTTTCAGGATGCTGTGGCAGAACTGATGGCAAGTGGACAAATGTGTATGACTGAGCTCTTTGGTCATGAGGTGCAAACTCTCATTGTTCCTTTTTCTTCAGTTCAACAAAATTAGTTATGGCAATTTTCATTCTCTTAGCAATCTGCATTGGCTAACTTCCCTAATGTTATTGATTGTCATTATCCTTCAGATAAATTAATTCAATTTGATTCCCTCACACCTTTTGTCTTCCCTTCAAAAATAAGCTCAGTCTCCACAGCAGGAGGCATCTCCATCTTCACAGAAGGCTCATCTTCAGGTAGGGGAGGTTATGTAACAGCCTCCTCTTCCAGAATACAGGATATGGGTTTCTCTTCTGCACAAAAGACTGAATTACAAGCAGTCATATGAGTCTTACAAGATTATTCATCCACTCTGGTTAACCTCTTTTGAGACAGCACTTATGTCCATTGTGTAATGCACCAGATTGAAACTACCACTATATGCACTGGTGAAGAAGATCTTTTTCATCCACTTCCTGCTCTCCAAGTTGTCACATGGTCATGCCACATTCCCATGTAGTTGGCCATATACGTTCTCATTCACAAATGCCAGGACCTCTCACTGAGGGGAACACTGCTATAGACAGATTGCTGGGTGCTGTCACTGTTACTCCCTCAAATACCATTCAACAGGCTTCTGCTTCCTGTGCCACCTTTCGTCAAAATGCTTCTGCGTTAGGCAAGCCGCTCCATTTGACCCAGAAACAGGTCCAAAAAATTGTTAAGCAATTTTCTTCATGTGAAATACCCTTTCCCTTACCTTCTGCGGGGGTCATTCCCCAAGGGTTACATCCCAATTATCTTCGGCAGTTGGATGTCACTTACATTCCTGATTTGGTTCTTTATGCTAGGTCCATGTTTCAGTGGATGAGGTAGAACCTCTCTGGTCGAGGGACCTGGGTCCATGGCAAGCGGAGGCATGGTGAAGAAAGAGACTCCGGAGACCAGGCTGATGGCACAGATCTATTTCATTGCGGAAGTACCAGGCAATTTATAGAGCAGGCTAGGGACGTGGCAAAAGGGGGCGTGATTATCAAGGGACGGCACCGAGGGAGGGGCATAGCGGGGCAGCCTGGGTGGGGCGACTCACTCGGTTTGCCGAGGACATGACTAGTCTAAGTTTGTTCAGACTTGCTCTTCCGCCACGGCTGTCAACCAGACCTCTGGGCCCCTGTTTCCCACAAGTGGACACTTCCTCAGGGTTTATTTTTCCTTCTTCCCACACTAGTGAAGTGGCTAAACATGTCATTGCTCATTGTTTGGCTGAGTTGAGTACCCTTGGCTGCCCAGGGACACTTAAAACTGATAGTGACCTGCATACATAAGTGCTGCTTTCCAACGGTTTTGTAAACTTTTAATATCCCCTCATCACAGTGAGTCCTTATAACCCTCAAGGTGAAGGAATTGTTGAACATGCTCACTGTACAATCAAAATTCAAGTACAAAAACAAAAGTGGGAATCTTTCTGTAAAAAATTCACACCACATAATAGACTTCACTTGGCAATATATACTATTAACTTTTTTTTATTTTAAAAATAAGAGGAGGAAAACATGAACAGACAGACAACCTTTCACAAAATAGCAAAAGAACAGTACAGACAACACAGAGTTACAAACAAAGTGGTAGGAAATTAACAATGCTTGTTGTATTACATATTGATATCTTCAAAGTGGTTTCTCATGAAAACAGATAGAGACATGCAATACTGATCAATGAAGGACTCATTGACAGTTTCTTTCAGCAAAGAAATAGAAGACAGTAGAACAACTATGTTAACTATCCTGTATATACATACATACAAAATTTCTCCTTCTTTTCCTTCTCTTGTCCCACATCCCAGTTGCCCTTTTCCCTTGGGTGTTTTCCTATTATTTCATAATGTCTATCATACCTCCTAGTTTAAATTAACTCTTTCAGGTTTTACACTAGTGAAACAATGTGGTGCTTGCACATGCAGGTTTGATTTATTTCACTTATGAGTATGGTCTCTAGTTGTGACCATTTAAGTATAAAGGTCTCGAGTTTGTCTTTCTTTATAGCTGAGTAATATTCCATTATATAAAATTACCACAATTTTCTTATTCAATCCTCAGTGGATGGACATTTGGGTTTCTTAACCTTTTAAATTCTACAAAAGATGGATGTATAGCAGCACAAAGACATGTCCATCAGGGAAAAGATAAAAGGCATGGAAGGGTCTTTGGAGAGATATCTATACTGGACAATGTCTGTTTCTTACCTGGGGTAGAGAGTATGATTGTATTTCTTCAGAGAACACTGAGAGACCTATTTGGTTACCAGAGCATGCTGTCTGGCTGTATCATGGACTCAGATGTGGAGGAGGAGTTGGTTCTACCTTTGGGGAGCTGACATACAGTTCTGTGACAGCGATGCATCAAAGACTGTTTTAGAACTGATAGACAAGGATAAGGCCAGATCTATCTTGGGTCTATTGAAAATATTGACCCAGAATGCCCAGGAGAAGATAACCAGAATAAAAATTAAACATCTGAATAGGTGATAGAGTATAGAGGTGTAACTGAGCTAAAAGTTACCAGTTTTCTTTTTTCTTTTCTTTTCTTTTCTTTTTTTTCTTTTTTTTTTTTTGGTACTGGGAATCAAACTCATGACCTCACACTTGCCAGGCAAGCACTTATGCCACTGAACTATATCCACAGTCTCACCAGTATTCTTAAGACAGAATAAAATTTAAAAATGTATATTCTTTATAGATAAAAGATTGTATTCTTTCCAAATTCTTCTTCTAAGAGATCTCTGCTAATTGACCAACAACAAAATCAGAGTAGTTTATTTATAATTATAAATTTCTAAAATTATGAGTTAGTATAATTTAAAATTATAATTATATAAAATTATAATTATATATAAAATAATTGTATATCAAATTATAATTTAAAATTATAATACAGTTACTATAATTTAATTTGGTCAAAAATATACTGGGGTGCACTGTGATTTTGTAAAGATATTTGTTTGTTTGTTCTGTGTATGTGTTTATTTGTTTGTGTGTCATTCCATGACCAGCTGTTCCTCTTTTTATTTGACCTCAAAATTTTTTTGGTTTTATCATTTGTTCATAATAAATTGTGAGTTACAGAGTTAAAAGCATGCTTTGACTTGAGTTACCAGCTGGTCTAAAGGATATCAAAATTGACTTTCTCATAGCTCAAGAGAATATTGAAGATAATTAACAAAAATTCATAGCTGGACATCATAGCTCACACCAGTAATGCCAGAACTTGGGAGATTGAGGTAGGAGGACAGTGTTGAGTTTGAGGACAGCCTCAGCTACAAACTGAGTTTAAGGCCAGCCCGAAATGCATAGTGAAACCCTGTTTCAAAAAAAAAAATTCCTCAGTGTGTGGAGAGATTATTGGAGAGGACTCCAATTTGTAAATAGAGGTGCAGCTAACATTTACTTGTTTGTAAGTAGCTCCCAATAATCCCCATAGTCTCTTGGGTTAGATAGAGATGATTGGTCAAAAAGGTTATGTTATGTCAAAATGAAAAATTAAGTATGTTACAAAATGTCATCATGATTTTCATGCAGTAATATTATGTATGGTTTTGATTTCTAAATGTCTATGTAAAAATATGTAATTATCATCTGTTAACATTCTGTAAGGATTTAGATATTAGGACACCCATTGTAGTTAAAAAATACCAGTTCTATTTTATGTTCTAAAGTGGTTAATATTCAGATAAGATAGTAATATTAACCTTACTGCCTCCATTATAATGTAATGTTATTAATCTTCTCTTCTGAATGTTCAACAACTGATGTTTGGAGGCCAAAAATTAGAGAGATAGATTGGGCTAAGAGGTCAGTCAATATTTTGACTCTAGCCCCCTGAGGTCAGTGAGAACTCAGTACATAAGAAAATCTCTGCTGCAACACCCTGTAACTCCAATGATTCCCTGATTTTTTGATCGAAGAGATTATGGGACCACAGAGCAAAGTGATTCACAAGGTATGCTGTGCCTAAGGAGAGTCACCAGGAGAAAAGAAAAAAAATCTCTCACACTGTCACAGAAAGCAACTTGACACACAGCAGACACTGACAGAAGAGCTAAGAAATGCTGTACATGGTTCCAAGGTAAATCCTGAGGCAATTTAACTGACTTTGATAGCGAAAAGATCATTTTTTAATTTATTTATGTCTCACCTTAACTTGGTATTAAACATCCAGGAGGAAAGTATAACCATGAGATGGGGAAAGCAATGTCATAATACTATGGTAGCTGTAAAAGGTTCAAATCACTAACAACTTCTGATGATTACCACATTACTGTTAACACATTACTGTTATGGACTATTGGACTGTGTAAGGATAACTTGCTGTAAACAGGTACCTAAAACCCTTGGGCTGGAAAGCTTTAACCTGGAGATAGGAGGATGGGAGGAGAAGCCACACAAGTCTGGCTCACTTAGGAGAGCACAAGGGACATAAGTTAAAAGATGATATCTAAACATTCTCTGAATAATGTATTTTTATCTGTGTGACCAAAAGAT
This sequence comes from Chinchilla lanigera, assembly GCF_000276665.1. Lineage (NCBI taxonomy): Eukaryota > Metazoa > Chordata > Mammalia > Rodentia > Chinchillidae > Chinchilla > Chinchilla lanigera. Next base: position 356,014 of record NW_004955603.1, read on the forward strand.
CCATCTCCTCAAAACCTAAAAAAAATTTGACGGGTAGAACAACAAACTAAAACTGTGTTTTTAGTAAATTATAACACCCATTTTTGTTGTTTCTTATCTCACAATTAAATTTTTATTTTATTTTATACATTTAATAAACAATCTTAAAATCTTACAAAGTTGTGAGAAAATCTGGTGAATACAATGATTCAACTACCAAGATTAAACAAGTCACTGACTTTGATGCAATATGATTTCTAGTTGAATACCACCTCATCCACTTGTGGATGAATACATAAGCTCCTAATGAATTACTGATCAAAATATTAAATACAAAAGATTGCATGTTTTATAATAAACACAGAAAACTCTTGCTGTCACCTAGGGAAATATTTTTCAATGAAAAATCATTCATGTACAATGAAATATTGGAATTAAAAATTTCTCACTAAAACGTTGCAATACTCATTTATAGAATAATTATGTAATATTTCATTATTAGTTGGTATTAGTTATTGGTCATTATTGATCACAGGCCATTTATTTTCCTCACCACTCTCTCAGAGTAGAGTGGTTTGATAATTATGTTCACGATGCTCTCAGGGAGTGAACTGAAAAACAACACAATTTTCCAAAACCATGCGAAATACATGTTCCTCAGGAAATTAAGCAAGTTACATGATCCTCATAACATTACAAGTTTTTGCATTCCTTAAACAGTCAAGGAGACTGGATATGCTTGGGTGATGTTTCATGAGCAGAAAAGGGCTGACTGTTGGGTAACCCCCACTGACTAGAGCAGCAACATTCACAAGCAAACTGTTAGGATTTTTATACAAAGTGAAGAAAGCTTGGAAAATAGCAGAGAGGGAATAAAAATAGACGAAGGTGATGACCAGGAGAATGATGGTTTTGGTGGCCCTGGTCTCAGGGGAGGATCTGTGTGTCAAGTTGGACTTGTGAACATGTTGCATTCTTAGCTTGTGCCTGTACAGGATAGAAATCATGGAGCTGCTGGTCCAGAGCATGAGCCCCACACACAATGCATCAGGGAGGAACATTACTGCAGCATGCAGGATTGTCCTAGACTTTTGTTGGCGAATAGTAGAACAGTATCCAAACTCTTTTCTGTAGGTGATGTTTTTATGGCCCCATCTGTCAGTAACATACATAAGAACAATTGTGTTTAACAGCATGTGGAGGATCCAACAGAGGATGCTGAAGGTGCTTACATGCTTGGGGGCTGTTAGCTTAAGCTCTGCCCACCTGGAGCTCCTAGGGCTGATTGTGATCACCTGGAAGACACTCAAGAGGCAGGTACTGCTGATGGACACACCTCTGCCTACTCTGTGAACATAGAAAACAAGTTTGCATCCCAGGTCACTGAGGAAATCTCTCAAGCCAAATGCTGCCATTGTTTCAGGAATTCCTCTAAACAGAATGACCAAAGAGTTGGCTATGACCAGGTGCTTGAGAATCAGATCTGTGGACCTCAATCGACACTTAGTGAAATGAAGGCAGGTACAATGGCACAGAAGAAAGAAATTCCCCAGTGTAGCAATGAGAGTCTGAACTAAGTAGACCATTGCCATTGCCAAATCCCTGAAGGCCATTGAGCCTGGTCCTGTGTGTGATATTTTTCTTCAGCCCAGAGATTCCTGAATTGAAATGTGCAGAATGGCCTATATTGAACAATAGGAACTGTTATCCAATTCTCTACCTCATAATGTACACTCAGAGTTATTAATGTGAATGTTTTATTTGTATAAGTATTTTCCAGTGTTAAAGTTTGGAAATGAAATACAATTAATAGTATAAAAACCCATGTTAGGGAATCCATGGCACATTTTTTATTCTGACAGTTTTATGAGGCAAAACTGTGATTTTTCTCACTGTGAGATGAGCACACTTTCTGAAGCAGATAACTGGGTGATTTGTCTAGTTCCCACCCTACTTAGGTGCATATTGGGACTTGAAGCTGGCTGTGGTAAATTACATCACGTCTACCCTCACTGCTTGTCCTAGAGCATGTGACAATTTTTGCTTGGATAATCTTGATCTATGCAATTTTAAAATCCTGTGTTCTCGTTTATATGGGGTGGATTATTTTTGTTTGTAAAAATTTTCCACCTATGTGCAAATGTGTATTGTTCAAAGCAATATTCACTATGGGAAATTTCAGAGTTCACTATAACATGTGGGGACAAGGCTTTTAATTTCCTGCCACACATCCCTGTAACTCAGATTACTTTTCTTTGGATGGAAACAGGAAATCCATGCAGTCTTAAGTTAGAGGCAAAGTTTCATTAAAATTATCTAATCGTATTATGCTGTCTCATAAACCATGGGCTCTTAAGCACAAATCCATAATAATATATTTCAAGTAAGAACCAATTTTCAATGAAATTTCAAGCATTTGTTTACCATACTTAAATATCTCAATTAATGAGGCAACAAAATGATTTCAGTGAATTATTAAGATACAAATATGTTTGCAATATGGAAGCTATAATTATTAAACATTTGTGTAAATAGAAGTAGCAGAGCACACTATTCTTATATTCACACACTCATTTCAGAGTGACAGATGTCTCTGAAACCTGAGAGTACCGCTTGCCTAACTGCTAGGGTGTGAAGACAACTCTCATATCACCAGCCAGATGTTCTCAGCAGAGACAAAGGCTCTGTCTCCACTCTACTCCTGCTGCCTCCTTCCTGTGCCGAGTGGGAGGAATCACTTCTACTCCTGCTGCTGAGATTCAGATGCAGCACTTCCAGGCTGACTACAGAAGTGTCTACTGTGAGCTTAGATATTTTGTGCACACGTGTATAATAAAGTTGAAAATTGAGTCTCTGAGTCCACTTAAAACATTAATTTTCAAGACACAGTTCCTGGGATCCAGGTTCCACTATCACATGTGTTATACATCACCAATTGGCATCACTGTGAATTCTCCATCATTCTACCAGTATACTCAATGATTAGATTGTGGAGGAGTGTGAGACGCCCCTCTGTTTCTTAGGTCTTCTCATGCTTCAGAGCTTCCACTTCCCTCCCACACATCTCTGGCACTCAGCCCGTCTCAAATCCACAATAACTTTTCTGAGTGTGTTTAAATATACAGAGTGCTGACCCACCTCCTCACCTATCAGATCTGCCTCTGATACTGATATGTGACACACTCACCTGCCTCCATCCACTTACCAGGGCTCTTGCTGATGTGTGATTCCTCTCACACCCAGTGTGTCTGTGGGAGAACTGACCAGACCCCAGATATGTGTTTGTGAGTCGGTGACCTCACCTCCCCACAGGGCAGGATTGTCATCCCACTCTCCTCATTACGGTGCAGTCTTTGGGGGAGTGGAGCACCCGTCAAAAACTTTTCCAATTGCTAATTACTAAGACCAATTATAACTTTCCAGTTACTCTCTCCTCAGAGACAGTTGCAAATCCAGGAAAGGATTTTTTATTCCATGACCAAATGAGGCCTGAGGTAAATGAGAACTCAGACAGAAGAGAGTGGGAAACAGTAAGGTCTGACATGTAGGGTCCTGAAAGCAGAATATCAGTGTTTCTGAGAATTCTCTGATACTCTGAGAAGCTCTCAGGACCCACATTTAGTTTTTGCTAAACTTCATGCTACGGGGCGGCATCATCATTTAATAAATGATCAGAAATACAGTCAGAACCAAGATCCCAAAAGAAATTTTCAAGAACATAATGAAAAGGAAGAAATGTTGCTTATAATTTACTTGATAAATCTTTAGAATCAGCAGCACAACTCAAAGAAAATCAATTTGGCAATGTAGATGGCATGGAAAGCTTGTAGGAGCATTTATTTTAGAAATGGTCATAGGTCTAATGTTGAGAAGTTTTAGAGAACCCTAACCACCAGAGAAGCACTGTATGTACAAGACCATTTAAATGAAAAAGAAAATCAGGTGTTGAACAGGAAGAGCCTATCATTTCTTTCTTCAGAATCATACATAATATAAATGAATGTCACTTGCTCCACTCCAGCTCAAGAATGTTTAATGCCGGCCTCTATGCTTCTTGAATCAATGGATCAACATGAGGTGTGAACAACAAGACAACCCACTGGATGTTCCAAGAAATTAATCCGTTAATTAATCCTGGGGCATTATTAAATTCTCTCACCTCAATCCCACTCCCAACATCTCTACTTTTGAAGTCATATATTAGAGACTTAATGGTAATTTTTTACATATGAGATGCACACACACACACACACACAGACAGACACACAATCACTCAAAGAATTTACATGTGGGAGTACATGTACAGTGAACTGCCTTCAGAGGTCGGAGTAGACCTCTTTATTATAAATCCTGCTAGGAAACCAGCAAACTGTATGGGAGAGGGGCTTGTGTCTTCTGTGTGGACTCTGGGCAACACCGTTGTTGAAGGCACGGTACAGGAGTGAGCCCAGAGATTCACGCCTCAGCATCCTGGCAGCACCACCAGGGGCTGAGAGCTCAGGGAGTTTTTAGTCATTCCATGCTCTTCCCATCCACATGGCCCAACCCCTCCTCTCTGTGGGTAGTTTCAATAAGATTCCAAAAACGAACTCCCTCTACTGGCAGGAATGCAAGCGATACCCTATACCTAGTACTAGAGACAGAATGGAATACATAATTTTTCCAGAAAAGAGCTATTTGGACTTCAGAGCACAGACTCACATGAGTCACAGGTGGCCCTGACTCTGCTCAGTGCAAGAGTTGGTCTACACATTAGAAGAAGCAGATGTTATTCCTCGGATTATTCCAGATCGTTGGCACAGACCATTATACACGCTAGTAATTAGTCAATTACAGAGCCTGAAATAAATGATGTATAATCTTAAAATATATATGCAGAATGGTCAGCTGTGTGTTGTCATTAGCTCTAAAATAATTGACAAGACAAACGTTCAAAATAGACTTTTGTTTCTTAAATGCCTTATAAACAGTTATGTAGTTCTCATCATTTCATGAAACATCAGACTGGAACAATTCTATGACATATGTACAGCATGCATCATTGCATTTTATTTGTTTCACTGTATTGTGAAGGTTCTCTGTCCTCTTATATATACATGGTTTAAGCAACACTGAAATGGGCATGTATATTAGCCCTTGTTAAATGCTATAGGTTCACTATGTATTTTAGTGTCTCAATATGCTAATGATAAGAATATTTTGCTTTTTAAATTATTATTCTATCTATTTGGGTGATCTGTAATGAGTGATCTCTTGTATAATTACTTAATCATTTTGGGGCATCACAATCACTGCCTGTACTAGTAGATAAATCTGCTGGATAAATGTCCATCCTGACTACTGACTCAAGAGCAAGACCTTTCTTTCTCTCTTTCCCAACTCCTGTGTCACATTGGCCTAAGAAACACAGCAGTATTGAAATTTGTTCAATTAGTACCACTACATAGGGACTAAATTTTCAAGTGAAAGAAAATTCCATGTCTCCAACTTTAAGTCAAAAGTTACAAATAGTTCAGTTTAGAGGAAAAAGCCTGGTTACACCCTGCAGAGAGCAAAAACCAGGCCTTTTGCACAAAACAGCCAAGTTGAGAAGGCAGAGGAAACGTTACTGTCGGAAATGAAATGGGTTAGTTAGCACAGGAATTATAAGGAAACAGAACAGCCTGAATTCTGTTACAGAAAGAGTTTTAGAGGCCAGGAAAAATGAGTTTAAAAGGGAAGTGTAGTGGATTGATAACTGGTGGTCAACTTATAACCCCCAGCTGAACTGAGTAAACATGGTGCTGAGTGTGGGAGGCCCACCTGGGGACTGTTGCCCGCAGCACATGAGGCAGAACTGGAGAAGAAGAAGGAGGCTGTTGGGAGCTGAAAGGCTGTTGGGAGCTGGTAGAAGCTGTGAGGAACTGTTGGTTCCATTGGAGAAGCTCGTCATGCTGGCTTTCCTGATGAACTTGGCTGTTTTCATCCTCTGAGGAGTTCAGGAAGTTGTTGGCACTGAGAAGGGCTTGGGTTCACTTTGCGGGAGCTCTCGTCCTCACCCTGAGCATTGCTTCCTGGCTGCGGAGTGGAAGAAGGTACTCAGCTCAGTCTCCTGAAGAAGGTTGCTGCGTTGGCTTCCCTGATGGGAACTCAGCTGTCTTCACCACTGGAGGAGCTTGGCACCTCACTGCTGCTGAGGATGGCTGTGGTAACTTTCAGGAGAGCTCTGGTTCTTACTTTATGCATTGCTTCCTGGCTCCAGTGTAGATCCATCAGCCTGCTAGCACAGATCCTTCATCCTGCTGGCACAGACTTCCTAGATGCCACCACTGACCTTTGGGCCTTCCCAGCGCAGATCTGTGAAACAGTCCTGCATGAGACGTGGGCTCTGGGCCTGCAGTTGGACTCGTGGGAGGCATTGTTATGAGCTCTGGGTCTTCAACTGGGCTCATGCAGGACATTATTGCAGGATCCAGGTCCTCAGCTAATTTCCTTGGTCTTAGTGTGTGGACAGATTTCCTCCACTCTGTTGTGTATCATTCTATGGGTGACTATTATAAATAATCTTATAAAATATGTGTCCTGTATTATATTGTTCCCCTTGCAAAAATAACCCCAAAACCATAACAAGAAGTCATTTCTTAAGACAAAAATTAAGTAGATTCAAGGCCCTCTTTAATACTATGAAGGCTAAGAGAAGTAAAAATACCACAAAAACATTTCTACCTTGATGTATAGCTACCTGTTACTGTCATAAAACTTTTTTCTCTTTAAATTACTTATACTTTGGGTATTTCATTTAAAAGAATCCATGAGATTGGAAAGTTTCTGTTTCAAGTTTTTTTCACATAAAATTATGGTCTCAAGATATATGCATTTTCCTGACATGACTCAACTTCACTTTTCTACCTGAGAGATCTTGCATTCACCTTGGTGGCAGGTTCAAATCCAACCACTGTCTTCCTAAAACTGGCAGAAATTTCTCTTCACTTGATTCTGGATGTGGATTTGCTTCCCCTACACATAGCACTGCTATGAAAACTACCATGTGCAGACCTACAAAATAACTCACTGACCACCATGGCATTCCTCACAGCACTGCTTCTGATGAGTGTATCATATTTTTTTTGTTTGTTTGGTTTTTCTCCAGTACCAGGAACCGAACTCATGACCTTGCACTTGCCAAGCAGGCACTTTGCCGCTGAGCTAAATCCCCAGCCCCTGAGCTAAATCCCCAGCCCCGCTTCTGATGAGTGAACACAGCTCCAGGCGAAGGGACTATAGCAAGGAGCTCATGCTTGTGAAACTCCCGGTGTTAGCAGGTGTTCCACTGTCCAGAAGGAGCTCTACAAGTGGTGTTCTGGAATGCCATTCTGAATATGCAGCTATACCTACTGGTTAGGTGGTTAAACTTAGCAGAGCTGGGGGAAGATTCTCCAGAAGGGTGCAAATGTTCTGAAGGAGGGTCCAATATATGGTATTCTTTCTTCCATAAAAAGGATTTACAGGCCCATGAATCAGACACAGTAAATGGAATCAGTACTATTCACCATACCGCTGATGAGGAACTAGGTGAATGTCTGTTCTTGTTTTGTTTGTTTTTATGATCACAGATTCTGACCACCTAGAAGACTTACTTCCAGCTAGCAGATGCTTCTACAAGATGGAAGAACTGTGGTGACACTGGACTGAGGTTTAGATTTCCCCAGGCCTCTTAATCTCCTCATGTCTGAGTCAAAGGCTAAAGAGAACTTTGCAGTGTTGGTTGGAGTGGTTGATCCACGCTACCAAAGTAAATGTGTCTAATAATGCACAATAAAGACAAGAGAGTATATCCTGGGAGTGCAGAAAGCCTCCCAGTAATCTAAATATTGGTTGGATCCCCTCAACCAGCTCCCCTGCCTTAGGAGCACAATGCTATGCTGTACTTTCTCAATTAAGCTAATTTATGAACTTTCAGTATTCCCGAGGAATTTGGGGTGTGATGGGTCTTACAGAGAAGGAGCTAAATTGAAAGAAAAGAATGGTGCTATTGTTCTCTTGTGGAACTTTGCCTGGGTCCTGGAAGTTGTGGGGCAAGAGACTACATGACAGCCTCTTGTGAAAGCAACTAGGCATATGGTTTAATACCTGGGTGTAACCACGAAGAGAGCAACAAAGTTATCTGCCCCAAACAAAGAGAACTCTGTCCATTTTATACAAATGGAAAAAAGACAGGGGACAGTAGGCAGGAAGATACAATAAACATCTGTGCGCAAAGTTCTCTGGGAGTCTTGCACCTTCATGGACAAAGTCCTTGAAGGATCCAGTGTAAACTTTTGAGTGTCTCCAGATGACCCCAGAGCCTGCAAAATTCCTTGTCCTACCTTATCTCCTCCACCACAGCCTGTGCTTGCTGACGACAGCCTTGGGTGTTGAGCTGATTTCCCTGCAGAGAGCAGTGCTTCTGCCGGCAAGCAGGCTGGGGGCAGGGAGAGTCAGGTCCTACTGGAGCCTCACAATTCCGTCTTTTAGTTATGGTAAATAGAAAAGAAGAGAAAAGAGAGGAAAAGAGAACAGAAGAAAAATGGAAATGAGCACCAGTCCTCATGGTTTTTTCCTGTGTGACTCATGGGCCGAGTGGGCAACCTAATGGGAGAAAACCTTGGGGATCTGCTTCCTACCGGGGTAAGAAGGGCAGCAGGTGTCTATTAGGCATGGCTTGGACGCGGTGTTGTAAGAACTGTGTCTGCAGGCTGAGAAGACAGGGCTCAAGCCAGAACAGGAGGATTATATAGATCAATGGTCTTGCTGAGGGAAGGAGCCACGAGCTCCATCCTCAGGCATTAGTCCAGGATTCAGACTTACCCTGTCTAATTTCTGAAGCCCTTTCAATGAGGCTTTTAGCTGCACCCCATACTATGGCTGATTGGTTTGTGGTTTGTGTAGGAACAACACTCTTCTGCTGGGAAGACACAGAGGTCAGCTTTTGCAGCCAGTAAGTGGTTTAAGCCTCTATGCTTTTGGAGAGTTACTGATGTCTTTAAGGATTTGAGGTAGGTCTTGAGTAAGAGGAATTGTAGTAAGACAGGCCAGTTATTCCTGTTGCCACTGTGGCAATAATTCCCATGCCTACAAGAAGAGGAGTGGACTAATGTGCCCTGCACTGTTGAAAGTGGACCTTTCCTGTGCCTGGCAGGCCTGGTTCCCTGGGGCTATGTCTATACTTGGGGGAAGACACTCCAGTACACAGATCCCAGTGCCGTTGTTGGGAAGGCACAGATAGGTGGAGGTTCCAACTGTGGAAGAAAACCCCTCTCCTGGGTAAACAGAGCTGAGTATGAGTGACAAAAGGATATTTAAATTTCCTGTCTTTATTATCCCAAACATTAAATGTGCCCGGTGGAACAGCTCCAATAAGAAATTGAAGAGGCCCTCTGGTTTGCAGAATCTGAGGAACAGCTGCGGTTTGTCTTTTCCAGTGGAGTAAAACCTTTTGGTGTCTATCTCTAGACCTTCCGAGGAAGGTTTGATAGTGGGCATGAGGAGACAGTGAGGGTGGGTAGGAGTCTGAGAACAGGCATTCCATGGAAGCTGTCTGCATGTGGGAGATGAGGGACAAAGCAGAGAGCAGAGTTTATTAAGCAATGGAGCAGTAATAATCTGGGGAGGGGCTAAGATGCAAATGGGTGGGCTGAGATGCAAATGGGTGGGCTGAGATGCAAATGGGTTGACTGAATAGGGGATTTGGGTTATTCAGAGATTGAGGTGACCAGGGCAGGCTAGCAAGCTTACTGTGAGATTGCACTGGTGGGGAGGCAAGTGTCCAAGCAGTGACCCAGAGGACATGTTGTGCTATGCACAAGGGACTTTGAAAAGTTTGGTTAGAGTTAGCAGTTACTGGGCTTATTTGAGTCCTTAGAAGGAGTGAGACTTGTGAGTTATGTTTGTAAATGCTGAGCTGTTTAGGTTGGTGGATTATTTTTTTGGATAACCTCAGTAAGGGTAAAACCCCAAGGAGAAAAGGCTGCTCATGTTTTCTGGAACAGCCTCCATTCTCAGAACCAGAGTCAGTAGCTTGGCAGAAGGAAGACTCTGGCCATACTTATATCTCCAGGGACAGGGACAGGGACAGGGGCAGGGACAGGGACAGGGACAGAATGTAAACAGGAGCCAGACAACCCTAGAATCCTCCCTCCCCCAGTGTGTGCTCTAGAGGAATCATCTGAACCTCTGGGTCTTGGTTTCCCAATCTAGAAAATGAGTGTGACCAGTACTCTCATTTTGTGGCAAAGGGATGACCTGGGATGACAGATCAAGTGCTCAGCATAAAGCCAATGTGTATTAAGTGGAACCCAATATTTATAAACAGAGACCCCTCTTGTATGTGGGGATGATAAGTGAGATTCATGGGAATCTGCACTATGACAGGATGGGTGTGGGCTCATAAGTGGCACCAGACACGGAAACAGAGAGCCAATGGTCCTTAGTCAGGGAGGGTCTGAGCCAGTGAAGTAAGAAGCAGTAAGCTGTATCATCCTGTATGGAGAGGTGGGTACTGGCAGAGAGTCTGGTGGGAGAGCATCAGTGGTGGAGAGGAGGAGCACATTGGCTAATGCGACTGTGTACATAGGAAGAGATTCCATCCTGGACTTAGGGAGCAACCAAATTGTAGCACCAATGGAATGGAAAGCATGACCCACAAAAAGAGGCACAGTAAAAACAAGGGATGCCTGGGGTCTGCCCTATCTGTCATGGGCGTCCCTTGTGATTGTCAAACAGGAGAAGGGTGAGACAGAGGGAAAATAATGGGACCTTCTGTGGAGAAATCACCCAGTGTACTCCTGTAAGGGCGACCTATTATCCAGGTGTAGAAAGACTAAGGAGCAGAACCCTGAGACTGAAACTGGGTCAAATCAGCATAAACCAATCATATCAAATAGATGAAATGACAAGATACACAGGGCCATGGCATTCAGTGCTGAATTGTAGCTATAATAAATGCAATTTGATGTGGTCATTGTGTAAATACACATATAAATAATTTTCTAGTAGGCTTGCTCACAGATGAGTTATAGGGCAAATGAATCATAGTCACTATTTAATTCTGTAGCCAGTCTGTGTCTTATGCTAAACCCAGAAAAGACACCTGCTCTCTCATGGAAAAGCTTTCTACATTGCCGTGTGAATGTAGTGAGCAGCTGGTAGGTAAGGTGATTGTGATTTCAGTGACTTCTAGAGACCCACTTTGTTTCCACCTCTCACGGTGGATATTGTGCATGCTCCTCCTTATGCCCTTATGCACGAGGGCAGCTGCCTTTCTTCCAGATACTTCCTCTTATGGTTTCCAGTATCTGAAGAAACTACTGATCATATTGCAGCAAAAAATGTCACCAAGGTACAATAATTTTTGGAGGCTTTAGTAAATTAATAATGAATGATAGAAAGAGAAAGAATATTAATCATACAAGGAAAAAATGCAACACTATCAACCAATTAGTTCTAACTGGCATCTACTGGAACATTCTACGTGAAGGCTGGCACACAGACTTATCAATATTTTGAAGACTGCTCTCTAAGCCCTAGAAAGGGCTGACCTCTAAGACTGTAAGACTGACCTCTAAGCCCTAGAAACAAGCTTGCAAAATATACAAAAGATGAAAGTCTTATATTTTGAATAATCTGGACAGTAGGCATCAAAAATAGATTTTATTTTATTTTATTTTATTTTTTTGGTTTTTCTCCGGTACCAGGAACCGAACTCATGACCTTGTGCTTGTCAGAAAAATAGATTTTAATAACATAAAATATAAAGCTATGACGTTGAAGTTAAATAACACACTCTCTAAACACTCTTGTTTGAGCACTAGATTACATGACTAAAAGATGTAGCTTTAAAAAATTTCAGTGAATTATTTTATGTGTTATTTGTCTAGACTGCAACTAGTTTTGTACCTGTCTTGACATAATTTAATATGTATGCATACAATTCACTTCCTCCAGGGCCTAAAACTCTTGAAAATCTCCAAGTGAGAAAGCTGCTATAAAAGACGATGCACCTATCCTCAAAAATTCATTCACAAAATTTGTGTTCATCCTTGTGGATTCATTTTTAGAAACATGCACTTGAATTTTCATTAATAGTTATATGAATAAAATATAGTGAAATTATTAATATTTCATTAATGTTTACAATGTAGAAACTGGAACCATTTACATTTACTGTTATATAGCAAATACCATTTATATTGACAACGTTTACTTTGTCTGCTTGCTGTATTATCAATTCTCAGGTGGCATTTTCATCTACAAAAGGCAGCAATTTACACCTACTCACAGTTCCTTCAATTTTTCTTTGATATTTTAGAATGTATTTTAAGTTAGTCAAGCTGTCTCTGCTCTATGTCCATTTGATGAAAATGGACCTCTGTTGATTTGTCATCTGCACATGGTTTCCTGTGCAAAAGGACTAATGATATTATCTAAAATTTGAAAAATATTATTTAGGTATGAACTTTTAGATACTATGAGAAGATTCTGTTCAAATTTTAAGTGTTTCTCAAAGAGGAAATGTGTATTTGAAGTTTGTTTTTCAAACTTCCTAAGAGTTTTGGAACTTAAAATAATACAACATTTTCATTTTTGTATTACTGGATACATCTTTTCATTTAATATATGTATCATATGTATTTTTCTTCTCTTTTCCATCACCATATGCAGTCCTGCTTCTGCATTAATATTTATGAGTTAATTTCTTAAAAATGTATGTTTACTTTAAACTGCAGTTTTATGTTCACCTCTATAGTGTGACCTGCCATATTTTAACATCTACCATAAATACAGAGAATTGTATAAGAATCCTCAAGGTTTCCAGTTTGGTCTTGAACTCTGGTCCGCCAGCCTCCATTCATGAGTTCAAGGTCAGCATGCGCTACACAGACAGTTGAATGTTAGCCCTAAATGTGTAGTGAAACCCTGCCTGAAAACAAAGCAAACAATCAAACGAACAAAAAAAGCTACTCAGCCTTAGGAAATGAGGACACATCATTGTGAATAAGGTAGATAAACCGTGAAGATTTTATATTAAGAGAAATTATCCAAGCACAAAAGAAGGAATACTACGTAATCTCATGTGTATGTGGGTTATAAATCAGGTGTCATCAGAAAAGAATATTGGTCACTGGTGACTAGGGCCTGGGGTGTGCTGGGCAGATAATCACCATCTCCTTGTAGGTAGTAGTAAGTTCTAGGGACACACTTCAAATCATAGCAATTATAGGCACTAACAATGTTGCATACTTAAAAATGGTTAAGATCATATTTAACTGTTCTCACACATGATAGTTTAGGATATATATACATATATATTTCTTGATCTGTAATTGTGTATAATTTCTATGTTTATATTTTAAACCAATATGTTTATGAAGGCACATATATATGTATGTATATTTCTGCATCAGTTACAATTGAGGAAAACACAGGCTTCACTGAGTTTTCTGCATCTTCCAGACAGCAAAGTTTTCTCCTTGTGCCCTATGTGACCATGCTCCTGTAGCTGCTGGGGAAGGATTCTCCGAAGCACTCAGACTCTCTCTGTGTGGAGACGCCCACAGAAACTTCTAACTGTTTCTGGGAATTGGGATCTGGAGAGAACTTATTTACTTCTTTCGTTGTTTCATACAGTCGTCTTGACTGCCTGAACATGCACTGTCATGAGAATTACAGGTGAAGTGGTAATTGTGTTTCAGGGGAGTTGAGATCACACAGCCATGACCCATATCTTGGGGTCTGAACACCTCCCTCCCACACAAGCAGGAGGTTTCATGACCATCACTTCAGCCTGATGCTTGAGAATCAGAAAGGTGTTGGGTGAGTATTTTCTGTATTTTCTGTTCTGGTCTGTGAAACAGAGGCTGTGAGAGAACAAGCTGAAGTAGAGTCTGTGTGTGTAGGAGTTGTCATGGCTGGAAAAGTGATTCATCTGGGGTGACAGAGACACACAGGGAGGAGGGATGGTTCCTGAGGCCCAGGCTGAGGTGAGGAGAGAGACTGAGGTCTGAGACCCCTCACGGGGCTCTCACTGCGCCCCATGTGCTTTCACATAACCAGCAGGAAAGACGGTTGGACCGTTGCTCCAAGCAGTAATGTCACCTCATTTAGAAGATCCATAAGATTCCAATCAGGAAATCAGTCTGCTGTTCAGAGTGCTGTGTAGAAATCCCAGGAAAACCTGAATCACTTGAATATTGCTTCAATAATAGTTCTGGCCTGTGTGAATAAGTGTCCTGTAGAAAGTTCAGCGAGTACTTTCCTGTATAAGCAATGTGTTGAAAGGGCAATTTTTGCTTTATAATGAATTTTCTCTCATTGGGATTGAAGTAAGGAATAGAGATTTTTTTCTAGGCCACTTTGAAAATATTTATATTATGTTGATAATGTTGAAAAAATTTTCTTTTGTAATTTGGGAAGGTGATTTTCAGTAAAATTTAATTTAATAGGTGAGTAATTTAAACTGCAGAGAAATTAAGGAGGCTAAGTTTTTTCTTATTCAAACGTGTCTTTTACATGTGACAGGTTTAGGAACTTTAATGTCTACTTCTCCTTTCTCTCATTCCCGTTGTTCTTCCCTTTGAGCAATTTCTTTCCCTCTCATGATATCTACTGTACGATTTGGGTTTTATTTACACTTTCAGGTTCTTTCCTATCATTTTGTTTTGAAATCCTGTATCATTTCCATTGTTTTTGCTCTGTATTGTTTTGCTCTATGTTGTAAACACAGGTGTGCATCAGGAGAAGCGCAGCTGACCTGTCACCTCAGGTTAGCACAGCATCAGAACACTGTCTCTATGAACAACGGGGAACAGTTCCAGCACCACACTGTCCCTATCATGGGAGAAAATTGAATCAAATTGCTTAGCTACTCTATTTTCATCTTGCACATGAAATGAACAGTAGTTCTTGCCCCAGAGATTTGTGAGGATTAAAGTTTAAATTTCACAATACATTGTACACATGAGTTAAGTTAAACATTCAGCTCTTAGAAGAATCCTAAAGCAGGGAAAGCTTCATTCGCATTCTCCGAGTGATCACCAGTGGTGAAGTGGAGCATGTGGTCAGCCCAGGCTCGCACTCCCACGCAGAATCCTGTCTCTGCAGACCCCGTCCTCGGTGGGAACTGACACTGGCCTCCAGGG
>NW_004955603.1:372188-373748 GCF_000276665.1 Chinchilla lanigera
CGTGTATGCTCTTTCTATTGCCCCCGTTTCTGCCTGCGGAGCCGTGGCCCCGACCACCGTGCTTTTCTTGACGCCTAGCCCCTTGGTGAGACCTGGCCCTTGTGTATCCAGCCTCTGCCTGCCCAGATGGGGGGCACTCTGGTCTCCGCCGGAACATGTAAGTTGTGTTTGCAAAGCAGGTCCCCCTTTCCCCGCATCATCCGCTCCCACCAGAGCCTTCAGCACAGCAGTGAGGCAGCCACGTTACACGTGAGCTGCGAAAGACAGGCTGAGTTTCTGTCCCAAAACACGTAACAGACGTAGAACCTGTACGGGAAAGGCGTGGTCATGATCTAAATGCGCACAGGATGCAAAAAATGGTATTAGCTTGAAAGGAGATGTTCTGAATCCATGAAATACTGAAATAACAGCTCCAGAAATGATTTGGAGGTGATGTAGGAATCTTGGAGACTATAATATTTGATGTCACATTAAATGCACAGAAATAGATGGACATAAAAATTGTCAAAAATGTTCATAAAAGGAAATTTTTAGGTGGGATGTCATTCCAAAAGTGGAAGAAAAACAATGAAATGATACCTGTGCAGTGTAGGGGGAAAGTTAGGCTTCAGAAAAATAGTCACAGCAGGCAGGAGTATGGGCTTTACACCTGACGTGTGGCAAAGAAAGGGAAGTTATTCAGTTATAGTCCTTAGAAATATTAGCATATTTTAAATATTTTCATGTAAAAAGACATATTAAATGGGCTTTGGGGGGAGTCCACAATAGACCATGTTTTCCCATTTTAAAAAAAGATATCGGGTGACATATTGAGATACATGACACCTTAGCTACCCAGTATGGAGCTGATGAAATTTAAAAGGTGGATTTTTGATATTACATTGTAGTGTCAACTGTCCCTGTTGCCTATGAAGAGGTTTATGATGTATTTTCTTATCTCCAAAGTAAAGAAATAAATTTGTGGTGAAGTCTTTTATTTAATTTCAAACAGTGCCGGAGTACATTTTGGAGGAGCAAAATTATGTGTCCTTTCTTTCATGGGGCTTATAGATTTGCTAAAGAGTGAAAGAGGCATTTCCTTAATAACAAGAAATATTTTAATAAATTACCTCTATAATTACTTTATAAAGCTGATGCAGCTTTTAAAGGATTAAACATGGGGAATAAATTTAGTAAAATAAAGATAATGTGTACAGGTATATGTCACAGCAATGAAATATTTACTTTTAACTCAACTGAGATAAATAGAAATCTGTTCATATATTAAAAGAGAGCTAGAATATATGCTTGGAACACAAAATACGTAGGTCTATATATGCACACATACACATATACAGAAACATATATATTGTATATGTGTATATATTCATATATGTTTATATATATTTGCATTTGGAGTTATAGCCAAATACCATAGATGGTCTGCACATTGAACCTAGGTTCTTGCCCATGCTTACCAAGAACTAGACCTCCGAGCTACATTCTAGCCCCATGGTCAGTATTTTAATGCTCCTTATTAGCGAGAATCGAATGTTTCTTTATAAACATACATGGAGATGC
>NW_004955603.1:374112-375896 GCF_000276665.1 Chinchilla lanigera
ACCATTACTGTTAAAGTAATTTTTCTATATTTATTTTTATAATCATTTGATTATAATTGCGTGATTTGTGGTTTTCATTCTTTTAACCTTGAGATTTTAGTTACAAATCCCAAAATGTTTCCAATTACAGGTAGCCAGTGTTTCCCCTTAAAAGAAACATTGGACTTACTTTAGGAAGTAACAATTGTCCTATAATCATAATAGTGTGCTGGGGTGTAAATTTGTCAATTTATTTTGTGCTTTTCCTCACAGTCTATTTTTTCATCCTTTTTATCTTAAATATTCCTATGTGTGTGTGTTTTATAATCCACATTTTAATCTTTGGTGCATACTAAGAATTTTAATATTGTCTAATCTGGAAACTGCACCACACAATGGAAGCAAAACATAATGTGAAGTTACTTAGTGTTTTCTAACACCACCTAGACAATATAAGTACAACATCAGGGTACTTATCTTCTTGCAATGTATCTCATGAAGGTGTGTATTCCTTTCTATTTTAAAGGCACATACAGAGGTAGGGCATATGCCTCAATGGAATTTCATAATCTAACACTTCTCTGCTTTCTAGCATCAGGATTAATATGCAGAGTACAGTGAGCCCTTCCTTAGTTCACTGTGCTCCTTACAGTTACTACAGTTACGTTACTGCCCCTGAGTCACTACTATCCTAACATCAAGGTGAGCTGACTATTTTAATCTGCTTTGTACTTTGTACAAGTAGAATTATGGGACATTGATTCTTTAGTATTTGGCTTTTTCATTGCACATATTATTAAATAATAGACCTGGTTTTGCAGGTTATCATGGACCATCCTCTAGACTTTCTGTACATTGTTGTACTGTGTAACTAGCAGAAAGCTGATTTTGAATTGACCCTGTGGGTTTATTTCAGAGTAGGGCTATTACAAACAGCAGAGATATGTAAAATCCACAAGTTGTCTTTCTGTTGGGCCTATATGTAGGAGTAGAATTATTGGTAGATGTGTTAAGATTTCTCTGGCTTTGGTAGGTACAAATAGCTTTCTAAAATTTTTATACTGATTTTTATACAAGCAACAGTGTGTGAGACTCTTGGTATATGCATGTCATTCCTGAAACCAGGCATTCTGGTTGTTATTTGATATTAAGTATTCGTGGATTATTTTCCTAAATGTTTGGGTACCCTTGTTCTTCAGTGTCTGGTTTATTTTGGCCGCATTTCTCTGCTGTGGTGTCTGTACACTCATTAATGACTTGTAGTCATTTACAGATGCTGGAAATGCGTGCTCTGTGTCCCGTCACTCTGTTCTGATGAGGAGAAGCTCCTCAGTTAATGTGAACTCATTTTCCATTTCATATCTTGAGGGTAATGAACGTGTACTGTTTAAATGCTCTTTTCTTATAGCAAGAGGAGAGCTGACTATTTTAATAGTCACAAAATTTGCCTTGAACATTTAGATAAACAATCTATTCAAAATCAACTTGTTGTGTGGTGTGGATTGTGATTAATCAGATTTATTCTAGAAATGCTATGTAGTCTCTTCCGCGCACTTTGCACCTCTCACAGCTGTGGAGCTCAGTAAACATAGTCCAGAAGTATTATATAAATTTTAGGAACAGAATATGTGTCAATATTTTGTCAGCAGTTCCTAAGGACACACTCTCAGTGCTATGTACATAGCACTCACACTGTCTTAGAGGTTTTAAGTAGTCTTGAGAAGAGTTTGAGTATGAAGCAGGATGTGCGTAGGTTATATAAAATATTGTGACATCCGTATGTGAACGCTGTCAGTCCAGTGAGG
>NW_004955603.1:376701-388997 GCF_000276665.1 Chinchilla lanigera
CCTGAAGTTTCATGTTCTGGACTCATGATCTGGTCCAGCGGCTCCATGATTTTCATTCTGCACAGGCACAAGCAGCAGGTCCAACACATCCGAAGGACAACTCTTTCCCACAAATCATCCGCCGAGTCCAGGGCCACCCAAAGTGTCCTTGTCCTCGTGTGCAGTTTTGTGTGTTTTTACACCCTCTCCTCCTTCTTTTATGCTTCTGTTGTGAATTTCAATATTCCTCATTGGTGGCTCCTGAACACCTCTGCCCTGATTTCCACCTGCTTCCCCACTGTCAGCCCTTTTGTTCTAATGAGCTGCAACTCCACTGCATCCAGACTGTGGTTCAAATTCTCAAATTTTTTCAGACATATATAAAGTGCACAACTTTGCACACAGTTGAGTTATGTGGACAGATTATCCCTTAGAAAGTCAGACATAGTAACTGAAGTAGGCTTCAGTTGCAGCCAGTAGTGGAGTTTTTGTCTAGGGTGCATGTGCTTCATTTGATTTTCAGCACAGCACTCAATGGGTAAAATAAATATTATTTTAAAAAGAAGAAATTTAAGGAGAAAGACATCAACGTCTAAGGTGGACACTGGTGATTTTAGGGATTTCTCAAGCTATGTCAATGTGAAATTCTCAAATCATGTGTCAGACTGCGCTGATCCTTCTGCTGAGCATCCCACTGAAAATTGCCCTAAAATGTTTCAGGAAGGAAATAAAGCACCTTGGTAACTAGCATTGGGTCATACTGTCTAGAGTTGGGTGGGAATGATGCACTCATAGAAAAATGTAATGCAAAATAAAACAGCACACAAATGAGCAGTGAAGATTCCTAGGAGCCCCCTCTGTGAGGTGTCAGGTGTCTGCACATGTTATGTGTAGTGAGCCCCAGACTTAGATTCTGGAGGAACATCTTTTCATAGACATTTGAGTACAGTGAATGTTGGCAGATAAAGACAGCTCAAATAACTTTCTCAGAGACTAGATTTCACTACTGTAAAGGAAGGCAAAGATGGTTCAGTCCATGGCAGTCTGGGGCAAGTTTAGCAGACATTTCCCTAAAAGACTGGAGGTTCTTTGAGCTCTATCTGTTTTCATGAGAAACCACTTTGAAGATATCAATATGTAATACAAAAAGCATTGTTAATTTCCTACTACTTCGTTTGTAACTCTGTATTGTCTGTACTGTTCTTTTGCTATTGTGTAAAAGGTTGTCTGTCTGTTAATGTTTTCCTCCTTTTACTTTTAAAATTAGAAAAAAGACTGGAGGTTCTTGTTCTTGGGTTCACTGTAGGTGACACAAATGGGCTGCATGAGAAGCAGCCATTCGGGTTCCTTCATACCCCCCTTCGGGACCTGGGATACAGGAGATGGACGTGATCTGATCCACATAGCCTCCTCTGTCAGGAGGGAGAAGTCCTTTGTTTTTGATCCAGGGCTTTCCAGTGCTCTGCAATCATTGTTAAAATTTACTGCAGGTGAACTTGTACAATGTATATCTATACAAATAAAGTGGAGATGGAAATATAGATGATAGATAGATAGCCAGGCAGACAGATAGGTAGACATTCTCTTAGGAAGACAGAAGGGGAGGGAGATGGGAAGAAAAGAAGCAGCAAGACACATTGTGTGCAGGTGCAAATTCCCTATGATGAATATAGTCATTATGTATATCTAAAATGTACCAAGAAAATAAAAAATGCAAAAACAAGTGAGATACTAAAGGAATGCCAACCTGATCTCCAAATAAAGGCAGACAAAGGTGCTCAGAGGAGCACACACCCCTGAAGGAAATTTACCTGGAACACAGTGGAGGGAATTGTGAACTTGGGAGAAGGGAGGATGCAAGGAGCTGAAGGACTGTAAAGAGGAAAGAAGAAGGGCCCGGAGCCCACAGAAATCGCCTGATCCAAAGAGTCTCTGCGTTTTACCTTTAAACTATTTTTAAGAAAGTTCATGTGTCCCGCTGAAGAGTTTTTGTGAAAATGAATTCTTTGGAGACACAGCAGACTGCGGCTCGGTTTTTCTCTGTGCTGGTGTCATGCAGAGCCGGGTTTCATGAAGCAAGCAGAGTCATGGGCAGACCGTGTGGCTGTGGATGTGTGCAGGCCCTGCAAAGCACAGGGCTCTGTGCGTGTCCAGCAGGAAGCGCCAAATGTGAGCTTCAAGTCTGTTGTGGCGGACATAAAAGGTGTTACTTCTGGTTCCACTGAGTCTCCTTCGCATGGAATATCTCATGTCGCACTTTCCCTTTCAGCCTATGTAGGTCTTTTTCAGATAGTCTTGTAGGAAGCATAAAGTTGTGTCTTTGTTTTTTACTTCTGTGGACTTAATTGCTATCTTTTGATGGGACGTTTATGTCATTTACATTTAAAATAAACCCTACAGGACGGAGTTAACATTCCTGTTCTGTGTATTGCTTTCTGGTTGGTTTTATCTGCTTTGTATTCCTTTTCTCCTCTCTTGCTGCCTTCCTTTGTCATTTGATGAGTTCTGATGTGCTCCCTTTTTCCCTGTCCAATGATTATCTGTGATGGGTTTCTATGGAAAACAGTTTCTAGGAATGGCAGTATTATTTAAACACAGCATCTTAACTTTGATAGAACAATAAAGCTCTGCATTTTCACTCTTTCATTTTATGTTGCTCATAATACATACTAACTGAACATATTTATTGGGTTATTTAATGCTTCCACGTATGCACATAGCATACAATGATAGGGCTGGGGATGTAGCTCAGTGGTAGAGGGCTTGCCTAGCATACACAAGGCCCTGAGTTCACTCCCCAGTACCACACAAACACACAGAATACAATGATAAAACTGAACCACATTTTCAAACCCCATACCCCCAACTTCATACACTTCACAATAATTAGTCATCACCACTCTAGCTTTAGATTGACTTCAGTTAGCTTACACATAGGAAATAGAATATGTGCTATTTTTCTTTTCATCCAACTTGTTTCACTTAGCATAATATCTTCTAGCTCTATTTTGCTGCAAAGAACAGGATTTTATTCTTATTTATTCCTGGGTAGTACTCTGTTAAATATACAGATCACCTTATATTATCCATTCATCTGTGAAGGGCATCTTAACTATTTTGAGTGCTATTGGAATAAAAATTCACTGCCCTTATATTTAATATAACAATTTACATATTTTATGCATATACATTATACAGAAATATGCAAAGACATATTTTAATACTTCTGTCTTTGAGCCCTTATAGTAGAGTTAAAAATAACTTACAAAGAACCATAAATTAGAATCAGAATATTATACATTTGAGAATATATTTAGCTCTAGCACGAAAATGTACTTGCACAGGTTTTCAAGTTAGTAATTATTGTCTTTTTATTTTAACTTGAATAGCTCTCTTTAGCATTCTCTGTAAGGCTACTTTAGTTAGAAACTAACTCTCTTACCTTTTGATTTAGTGGGAGCATTTCTTCCTGTGCTCTGCTTTTTCCTCTGTCCTTTCCATGTTGTTCTCTCTGCACTTCTTCACTTCCTTTGCATTTTCATTTCAAACTATTCCCTCCCTCCAGCCCCTACATCCTTGATGTTCCTGTCTCCTTGGCTGGCCCTTTACCTCCCTCTCTGACCACCTCTCCTCGCTGAGAGCTCCGCCTCCCCCTGCTCTTCCTTCTGCTCACCATTCTCATTCCTTCCGCACACTGTATTTGACATTGATCGATGTTGTCTGAATCCTTAACGTCTCTTTTGTCTCACAATTTGGGAAGGACACGTGCGTGTGTACTAACATATGCACACACAGACACGAGCACAGATGTTCACACAATGGTTCATCCATCTACAAAGACATGAGTGAATTAAATATGCACATGAAAAGAAGTTCACAAACACACATAAACAGATAGCCCCACACATAATGATAAATAATACGTGAACAATTGACTCTCTAAGAAAGGTTCCTTCATGTGACATGAACAGAAATACAGTGAAATGTCTGGATAAGCCAAACAAGTGCATCATATTGTTATAAAAATACAATTTGCTATAAGTATATTAAAAATAATGAAATTGCACATACAGTGCCTGTAAGCTAAGTGGTGTACATAACATAAAGAGGGTCTGGAAAAAACTGACTTAAGAGGAACTAAAAGAGTGTGTGGTGTTCTAATTGATAAAGATCCAATTATAGAATTGAGAGGAAGTAAAGTTCTGAGTTAAATCAATATTAAAAGTAGCAGTGAGACAAGAAGTATATCTATTGTGATCCATGTACAAGTTACCTATAAGGATTTACTTAGGTTCATCTGATTTTGCATTAATGTCTATAATTCCAGATAGCATGTAAAATGCATGGCATATTTAGGTTTCTTTGATAAAAGTAAATATTTACTTTGAAAAATTCACTAATATATATTTAATAAACTCTACATAATATGGCATAAAAAAGAAAAATCTGAGTTTCTCACATACCAGAGAAAAAAAGAAGAGCATCAACAGATGGATGGAAGTAGAATAGAGGTGAGGGAAATGGGATGAAAATGGGATGAAGATGCCTTAAATACATGTACCCACTCCCACCAAGAAGGTAAACACTATGTACTGTAAGCATGTCATAATAAAACATAAAAAATGAAATATGTGAAATGCAAATGATGTAAAAACACAGTATGTTATAATAAAAAATTCAAAAGCATGGACTTAAGGAATAAATGTACCTGCCAAATCCTGATATATTGGAGCTCCTCGCTCCCGCTTCATGTCTTCCTGGGCTTCTCTCGGCATTTTTCCTGGAGCCTGAAAGTTCTGACACCCAGTGGAGCTCCCAGCCCTCATTTTTGGCAGAAATGTTGGAGAAAATTTTGAGAGGATTCAAGAATGTTTCAACTCAGAAAGTAGTAAGGCTTCCCGAGATGTACATATATGAAAGTGGATAGGGTCCTTGGGATGGATCCTATGACTGTAATGTTATATTAAATAAATAAATCTATAAATCAAACAATGAAAGATAATATTGCTTGGTATCTCTTATATGACAGCCTCCCACAAAAATAAATAATTAAAAGGGGAATTCAAGGAGCAGAGACCACAGTAAGAATGATAAAGGAAAGGAGGAGAAATTTCATTAGTGGGTAATTTTGCCTAGAGTGGATAGAACTATATTACCCTCCCTGGTTGGGCGGTGTGAACATTCTTGAGGATGACCCTAGAGAAAAGTCTGACACTGCAAGTGCTGAGATCCACACAGACTACAAAACCCCTGATGGAGACAACTAAAAATGACAGCACAGGAAGCTCATGTGCTGGTGACAGGACAGGACCTTCAACAAACTCCTGTGAGTATGTCTGTTGCTATGATGACCGTCCTAGCCTGTGTGCTGTTTCCACTGCAATTACAAAAAGAGAAAGAGGGATATGTTGGGGACCACAAATTTACCATGGCTAGTTTCACCTACTTCACTAAGGAACAAACAGAGACTTAGGATTTCTGGTGTCACCATTTGAGATTTCCCATTGTCCTGTTAGGGGTGGGCTGTCCTCTCTTACCCACTAAGACTAAGAGTAAGACTAAGACTAAGACTAAGACTAACACTAACACTAACAAACACTAACACTAATCTCTAAGACTCCTAAAGCTAAAGCCACTCCAGGGCCAGATCCTGCTTAGCATGAGACCACCCCCATGCTCTGAGTCATCTGCAATCCCCTCCTCAATCAGGTTCTCTGCTACAGTCTGGCAGTACCGCGGGCTTTTGTTTCCTGTGGACAACTGGTCTACCTAGATCCCCCAGCAGCACCATTTTGCATCTTGTTCTTTCTCGCTCTCCAGATGCTGTGACACCTGGCAGGAGTTTGGAGGCTCAGTGCAGAGGTTCCCAATATCCCAGCACACTTCCCCACACCCTTATATATTTCTGGAAAAGGAGTTTTTGACTGGGAATTTCACGTCCAAAGGACAATGCTTCTAACGAGTTCCAAATGTAAAGGGTAGTATGATGTTAATGGAATATTATTATATCTCATGTAACAAGGATTCTGAGTAGTATTATTTATCAGCATCAATTCAGATTGCTGAATATCTGGAAATTTGTTGGTTTTTAAAACTTCAGCTGCTTACAGAATGTGTTTCTAAACAGAATCATGACATAAAATCTAATGTTACTAGCAGATACCTTAAGTGGTTTCTCCTGATAATTTTCTCTAGAAAATTTCTCTATTGGTAGAGCAGATATTAAAGTCACCCAGCGTTACTGCTTTAGGACCTATGTATCCTTCATTTTGAATAGTGTTTATGAAACTGAGTACACCAATGTTCAGCTCACATATACTTACAATTGCTGTGTCTTCTCAATGGACTGTTCCCTGTAACAGTATGCAGTGACCTTCTTTGAGACAGAGTATTGCAAAGCTGCTAAATTGTATGCATTGGCCTCAAATGCGTGATCATCTTTCTTTAAGGTTGTACAGTGCTTGGCTTGCAGGCATGTGCCACGGTGTGTGGCTATCCTGTATGCTTCAATAAGAATTTATAATGATTGTCTCCATTGTTCTCTCAATGAGTATTGGGAAATAACATGTTTACCAAGAGAGGGATTTATAAACTCAGGCTCTGCATAGTAAAGACATTCCATAGTTAAATAAGCAACAAAACTTACTTCAAAATGATTCTAGATGTTTCTGCATGGTACACCATTTAAGGGAAAAATTACACTTCAGGGGAAGACACTTGTTCTGCGCTAATGGGATGGGAGTTTCTCAGGCTCAGGCTCCAACACGGCTGTTAAAATGGGCAGAGAGAATTAAAGTTGGGGCTGGACATGTCCATAAGTGATGAGAGGGGAGAATGGGTGCAGAGTTCCGGTCAAATGTGTAGACTGGATTTTAGAGAGCGGTGGCCCTGGGACTATGGAATCCATGGGGATTACTAGAGTACTTACACAAGTCAGGGTGCTCTGGGTGACAGCATCTGAAACATATCCCCCAGGAGACTGATACACCCACCATAACTCAGGGACCTGTGTCCTCCAGAGCTACATGAGGCTGATACCCACTTTCTCTCAGATTCCCAAGCGTGTTGGCATCATTCCTCAAAGATGTTAAGTGACGTCTGACAACAGAGAGGTTGGGGTTTACAGATTAAGATTTGGGTGGGTGCTAATTAGCAGAACTTGAGTAAGGCACATCTCTTCCGGTTCCAGAAGATTCTGGTTGCTTACAGCTCAGTCTCCTCAACTCAGAAAGTCATTTCTCCACTGAAATGTCGGTTTCAGTTTGGTCTTCCCTGACCATTCTCCTCCAGTGAGGAAGAGGGTGAACTACATCAAATACGGATGCTTCTGGACACTGCCCCGTACAGCAGCTTCACTCACAGCATGGAGAAGGCCTCACTCCCATCGTCACACAAATGGCAACAGGGACTTTCCTTTTGTCATCAGGAGTCTTTATTTTTTAACCCCCAAATAAACACACCATTTACAGATACGCCCTGAGAAGACACAAGATCCACATCTAACGTGAAAGGATGGCTATTTTGATCACACATGGAAACAAGAGCAAGAAGTCACAAGCTTCATACTCATTTCTGTAATCAACCCCACAGAAGTGTGCTGTACTAATCTGCTAGGCATCTCCTAATCCACTGATGTTGACAGTCATGATTAAGGGTCAGAGACCCAACTGGGGAAAACGAAATCTGGGTTACACTCATGATGTCAGTGCATGCACACTTAAGAACTATTTACACAAACGTGTTATTTCACTTTAAAGTTTCCAGCACTGAGTGTCCAAATTAAAATGATTTTACTCTGCTTAAGTCCGTGCTCTGAATTCCATGGTTGCTTCGCTCTTCCTCACAAACCTATGAAGTTCAAAGTGTGATTATTTACATGGTATGGATGAGGATATTTAAGCAAAGAACAGTCAGGAGGTGTGTGTAATTTTCACAGTACAAGGGTTAGTAGTCATGATGTGGAGATTGTAGAGTGGTAATGCATGCTGCATGCAGCTGCAAGGGTAGTCCCATGACACGACACGGCCTACTTAGTGCTTTATAATTCAGATCTACTAAGTTGAATTTTTATGCATTACAATTTTTGTAGACAAGTAGTATTCTACCTCATAATTTTGGGTGGAAAACATTTTCATCTATGTGCAAAGCTTCCTTCTAGAAACCAGTGGCAATTGTGAACAAAGATTTAGAGGTCCTCAGGAGATGTGTGGTCACTGCCTGCATCTCTGCACTGCACGGCCCTGCCCCACAACCGGTCACGTTTGATGAGTGCAGCCTCATCTGTACGTTATTATGAAAAAAGAAAAACCCTTGTTCTGATGTCCTGAGGAAAAGTCAGTGACACTGGCCTGACAGTTACGTGATCACAGTATGTTTTTCCTAAAAACAGTACCTCAAACACAACCACATCGTACAGCAACTTATGTTAGAGATGGAATTAATACTAATTTTGAACTATTTAGTTGTCCCCTTTTAATCTAACATTTAATGAAGTGAAAGCAAATAATTGATGAAATATAAAATATAAGCCAAGTATGTAAAATACAAGGTGTAAAATGGCAAGGGTGCATTATACAAATAGAAAAAATAGCATGCAGGATTGCTCTGAGAACATTTTAAGACCTTGCAGTATCTCACAAGATACATTTGATCCTGATAGCTGCCTCTGGACCTACAGTTCTAAAGGCATCTTGTCTTAACTTTGGCATTCCTAGCTGCTAGAAGAATGATGTCACCACAGTCTTTTCCACACGTGTTTTCAGGAGAGACACATTTACTCTGTCCATGACACTTCCTACACCCACCGCCAGCGGAGGCATTTCTTTTCCTATTGCTGACACAAGTGCCACTTCTGCACCGGACTACACAGTTCTGTACATGTGCTCTACTCTTTGTCACAGCATGGAGGTGTCACAGACAAAGTCCCTGTGATCCTATAAATCCGGTGTATGATTTCACCGAGACTGGTCAAAACATTTATTTTGAAGCTATAACTCTGAAACACTTAAAATCCAGGTTTCAATAAAACACCAAAAACACCAACAGTTTTCGTTCACAGTGCACGAACCTGCACCTGGGAGCCTCACAAATTAGATTCTGAGGAGAGCGAGTCTCATCTGCACTTACTAATGCAGCTCATGTTTCAGGAGTTTTCTTCTCTTCTACAAGTACTGGGCAGTGGGGCCAGTTCACATTCAGAAGAACCACTTTCCCCAGTGTGCTCACTTTTCGAGACTGCGGCTCCATCTCACCCCCAGAATCTCCCTCAGAAGCTGAAGTGGGACAGGCTCACCTGCCTCCTGCCCATGGACTTGAATGGGCTGATGTGTGACACTTCTGTCAGTCAACGTGTGTGTGGAGGGGAGAAGAATCCAGATGGTGAGCATGAGTTTGTGAGCCTGTGACCTCTGACACATTCAGCAGCATCTCAGTCCACCTGAACCATCACAGCACATGCTCTTGAGAAGACAAGAGTACACTGAGTTTCACCTTCCACTTTTTACACTTTTATTTTCCATGCAATTGTAAGATGTTTAATGTAATGTAGGTATCTCTTGTTATACATGCTACCATATATGTTTTCCATATAGGTGGGAACAAACAATAAAACAAATGCAATAAATGCAATAAAGGGAGCAGATGCAATAAAGGCAGAAAATGCCATAAAGGCAGCAAATGCAATAAAGGCAACAGATGCAAAATGTAATAAAGCTTATTTAAGCAAGAGTAAAGTTCTAGAATTGGGCAGGATTCCAGGAAGTCCTGGTGATCTACCACAAGGCACATTTTAGACTGACCCATCCCAGCACTTGCATATATTGCTTTTATAGTCATAGAAAAGGAAGCAATATACAGAAATAAGCT
Organism: Chinchilla lanigera; assembly: GCF_000276665.1. Lineage (NCBI taxonomy): Eukaryota > Metazoa > Chordata > Mammalia > Rodentia > Chinchillidae > Chinchilla > Chinchilla lanigera. The sequence continues at coordinate 386,545 of NW_004955603.1, forward strand.
TTGAGAGCTAATCTTCTATGGAGATATGAAAAATCAGAACAGTCCCAATTCAAGATTCCCGGGTCACGCAGGACTTTAGGCAGAAGAAGCCGTGGCAGCGTCTGGCCCAGAACCGCAGAGACGTCTGTGTACAGGGAGAGTCAGGCAGCGCTAACGAGGGGTGAGGCGGGCACAGAGGCAGGTGATCTCACTCACTGTGCTGAGCGGTAGCACCTTCCCTGGCTGACTTCGTGTCAGGGCCAGCCCCATAGACACTGGGGCTCAGGCTGGCAAATGATTCAGTTCCCAAAGCCTCCCTAGTCCAGAGCTTGGTGATTTGATTTCTCCTCAACCTAAGCGGCATCCCAGGGTTAGGCTGATGCTTGGACTTTTCATTATAATCCAGGGTACACAGACAAGAAAGATCTAGGACGGTGGTGGCGAACATTTTAGAGCTTCCAATGAACCCAACAACTTGCGGCAGCACACGTGTCATGGGTTCACCACCATTGCTCCAGACTGATTATCCATAGCCTGGCATGGCCCACACACTACTGAACATTGAAATGTGAGCAGGGTGTGCTATGTCCTTGACTTACTGCAGCACCAGCCACTCAGACCGAAAACCTCTGAAGCAGTGATGTGCTCACACGTTGCCATCTATAATCTAACCAGTGGGCCAAGATATAGATTGAGGAACCGTAGACTCTGGGGCCCTAGACTGTCCTGAGTTAAATTAATCAAGGAGAATAAACCTGAAGTGACGCTAGTTGCTTCCCCAAAATGTAGCATTGAAGAGCAGAAGTGCATGCTGGGAGGGATGCTACGTTGTGTGTAGTACAGGTAGGGCCAGTCTCATGCTCAGCTGAGGTGCTCAGAGTGGGAGCAATGACAGAGTGTGGTGTGCAGGTGAGCCTGTGGGTGATGACAAGGTAGTGATATGTGCAGGATCAGCATCGAGGGCTGAGACTGAAAGTTAGTATGAGGTATATTTAGAACTACAAAACCCAAATCGATTTCATGAGGTATTTGTGTAGAGTGCAAATAACAACAGTCTAACACCTACCTCCTATAGATCTCAACATGACACAGGCATCTAAACTCAACATCCTGCAGATGCCTGGGTTTCTTCTCTCCCCCAAATCCTAAGTGTGTCCAGATCATTCAAAAAAACTGCTAAGGGAAAACAGAGAGCTCTGCAGTACAAAGGGAGTGACTCATTTAAATAAGCAGGTCACTAGCAAGGCATATTTATCTTCAGTTTCTAGCAAGTTACTGGAACTTGGACATGGCCATGAGAGAGGATTGTTTAACCCCAGACACTGTGTCCGTATGGGACTCCGTCACACTCCCTCTTTTAGGTAAGCGGAAGTGTGATCTCAGAGTTCACTCAGGTAGCTGAATTCAGTCCCGTGTCTCACAAATTCAGTTACAGTTCCAAGAGGGAGAGGCTCTCTCTACAACCTCAAGCACTACCTGGAACAGAGAATCTTCTGTTGTGCTGGAGGATTCTCCTCGCTGCTATCAAAGCTCAGAAAGAGTCCTTCTTTTTCCCTTTGTCTCTTCATCCCATCCTGGTCACTAAGACTGTGTCATGTGACTGTCCAGGCTTTTCCACTCCCAACACTGACAGGGACAATGGAAGAGGCCAGAATGAGCTGCCCTCGCTGATTTGTGTCTCAAATACAGCTGTTCAAGTGAGCAGGGCACAGTCTTTCTACATGTGCTGTGTGCAAACCTGCCCCAACTCTGACTCAGTGATTTTTTTATGATATTGCCTGTTTTTTGCCAGAAAGAGACAGACAGACAGACAGAGGTGATAATCAATGTTCAAGATATTTTGCTTCACAACTGCACTTAAAATGATATTCTGGATCACTGCTGACATGATTTATAAGGAGATCTGAGAAACTCTCAACCATTTTCTTCCTAATGCAGATCCTGTTTATCTTGTATGTCAGAAATCATTGATCCTGTGAGTACAAATGACCTGCTGAATATTTAGACTCATAAATGGCCCAGGGTATTTTGGACCAGGAGAGAGGTAGAGGGTAAGTGAAGCTACCGGAGACTGGCACACCTGGGACATTTTTACCTGTGTGGTCAAAACCTCCATCCACTTAAAACATAAAAAATCTGGGTATAGAACAGCATACTAAACCTGGTCTTTTATAGAGTCATAACCCACATTTTTATTGTTTCTTTTCTAATATTTCAAGTTTTCCTTTATTTTCGCCCTTTAATAAATGAAATCTTAATGTCTTATAAACTTTTGAGAAAATCTGATTAATGCCATAACTGAACCACCAGGATTAAATAAGTCACTGCTTTTGATACAGATGATTTCTGGCCTAACTCTGCCTCATCTAGTTCTGGATGAATACAGAAACTCTTAGTAAACTGCTGCTCACAATATTAACTATAAAAGGTGATATGCTGTTCAATAAACCCAGAACACTGTTGCTATAACCTAG